>NW_027283411.1:50000-69067 GCF_046629955.1 Centroberyx affinis | reverse complement strand
CTTATGTGCCGTATGTGCTTATATGTGTGTTTTATCGTGTGTGTGTGTGTGTGTGTGTGTGTGTGTGTGTGTGTGTGTGTGTGTAAATGGAGTTCGATTGAACAGTCGTTTCAATCGCAGTCGTTTTAGTTGTATATTAGTATTCAGGGGATGTAACAGGTTCATACTGTGTGATGCTGTACAGTCTCTTGGGAGGGAGGGGCTATAAAAGAGAAAGAGAGAGAGAGTGTGTGTGTGTGTGTGTGTGTGTGTGTGTGTTGTATGTATGTCGGTGCTTCAAAAGACAAAGAGCGAGAAAAGGACAGATAATATATAAAACATGACACACACAGACACACACACACACACAGTGGTTCCTAGGCCTACACTGTACAATATGCTCTTACTGGCTTTTTAATGATTTGCATAACTCCATGTTCTCAATGTGGGAATAGATATTTTAGACATTGATGTTAGCTAGCTGACAGTTTGTTCAGGTTAACTGAGCTGACTCTTCTCAAGCTCCAACTCTTCATGTTTTGGAGTAGAGACTAGGGCTAAAGACAAGACAGTTTACTGTGTCACAGTAACCTACATTTGGAAACAAATCCACCTTATCACACTATTCACTTTTACTGAGAACGTTACTGAATGGATCTACAGCCACACCACAACAAGCTGACTCAGCTGCTCTCTGCTGACAGCTGCTTCATACACATTTACACTTTATTAACTAACACACAGTTCTCCATCTTCCTCCATGATGGAGACTCAGCTGGCTGTCAGCAGGTTGGAGATGAAACCTGAAAGTCTGATCAGATTTAAAAGAAACTGAGTTCAGTTTCAGCTCCAGTTCAGCCTTGTGTGGCTAATGGATTTCAGAGTTACTAGCCAGCCTGAATTTTCAGTAGCCAAAAGAATTGCAGAGAATGTAAGTGCATGTCTTTAATTTATTCTATTAGTAATGAGGCACTTTATCAACCTCACCACAACAGACACACGCACGCACACACACACACACACACACACACACACACACACTCAGTCTCTCAGTAAATGAGGTGTATGGGAGTGCTTGTTTTTGTTTAGCAGGCAAGCCTGGGGTGGACGGAGTTAAACACAGCTCAGCCCTTATCCGCTCTGGGTGGATAAATTAAACACACCCAGACTCAACACTGCACACTGTAGGGGTGTGTGTGTGTGTGTGTGTGTGTGTGTGTGTGTGTGTGTGTGTGAGGTGTTTCATTACAGAACAAAACGAGCCAAAGCGCCCCCCCCCCCCCCCCCTTCTCATTAGCATTTCCTCCATTGACTGTTGATCCCATAATCCACTGCTGCAGAGATGGAGGGAGCAGAGGGGGAGAGAGAGAGAAAGAGAGAGGGGGGGTACAAGTATAGATGAAAGAGAATTCAAAAAAAAGAGTGAGACTGAGAGGAAAGAAAAGGGGAAAGGTAACGAAGGATCATAGAGAGAGGGATGAACTAATGAGAGAGAGAGAGATAGATGGGCGGAGAGAGAGACATGGAGGGAGGTAGAGAGAGAAGGATGGAGAGAGAGAGGGATGAGACAGGAATGGGAGAGAGCGATAGAGAGAGGTAAGGCTGTAATGAAGGAGGTATAGAAGGTCTTTAATCAGAAGCTGCACTGACACAATCTGAGGGACAGGGGGCGAGAGAGAGAGAGAGAGGGTGAGTGAGAGACAGAGAGAGAAAGGAAGAGAGAGAGAGAGAAAGAGAGAGAGAGAGAGAGAGGGAGAAAGACAGAGGAAGCGAGAGAGAGAGAGAGTGAGTGTGTGTGTTTGTGTGTGTGTGTGTGTATGTGCGGGGGCCAGGGCCGAGCCCATTCAAATTACACTTCATCTTTTTCTGTGTGGACACATTGAGTGTGTGTGTGTTCCTTTCCTTTGTGTGTGTGTGTGTGTGTGTGTGTGTGTGTGTGTGTGTGTGTGTGTGTGTGCGTGTGGGCGGTGGATAGATAGATGAGGCTGCCCAGTAGATGGATGAGTGGAACAACCAGTCGTTCATCATCTGGAGAACAAGGAAGGAAGGAAATACCATGATGGAGGAGAGGAGGAGAGAGAAGAGAAGAGAAGAGGAGGAGAGAAAAGAGTAGAGGAGGAGAGAGAAGAGGAGAGGAGAGGAGGAGAGAGAAGAGGAGAGGAGAGGAGGAGAGAGAAGAGGATAGGAGGAGAGGGGAGAGGAGAGGAGAGGAGGAGAGAGAAGAGGAGAGGAAGAGAGAGGAGAGAGGAGGAGAGGAAGAGAGAGGAGAGGAGAGGAGGAGAAAGGAGAGGAGAGGAGGAGAGAGAAGAGGAGAGGAAGAGAAGAGGAGAGGAGAGGAGGAGAGAGGAGAGGAGGAGAGAGAAGAGGATAGGAGGAGAGAAGAGGAGAGGAGGAGAAAGAAGAGAAGAGGAAGAGAGAGGAGAGGAGAGAGAGGTGGAGAGAGAAGAGGAGAGGAAGAGAGAGAGGTGGAGAGAGAAGAGGAGAGGAGGAGGGGGGAGGAGAGGAGGAGAGAGGAGAGGAGGAGGGGGAGAAGAGGATATATGAGTAGAAGAAAAGAAAGGGGAGAAGAGGGGAAGAAGAAATAGGAGGAGAGGAGAAGAGTCAGGAGTGAAGGGGAGGAAGGAAAGGAGGGATGAGAGGAGAGGGGGAGAGGAGGTGAGGATGGAGGGGAGATGAAGAGAGGAGGAGAAAGTCGAGGAGGAGGAAAGTGGAAAGGAACGGATGGAGGAAGGGAAAGGGACAGAAGAGAAAAGGGAGGAAGAAAAGCGAGGAGAGGAGCAGAAAAGAGGGTGATGAGATGGAGAGGAGAGAAAAGAAAGGGAGAAAGTAAGGGAGAGGAGGAAACAGGAGAAGAGCGAGGAGAGTGGAGGGTGGAGAAGAGGAGGGAGAGAAAGAGAAAAAGAGAAAGGGAGGAGAGAGATGGTGGAGAAAGGAAGGAGAGGAGAGGAGGTTGGAGGAGAGATGAAGAGGAGGAAGAAAGAGTAAACGAGGAGATGAAAGAGGAAAGTGAAAAAGGGAGAAAGGAGGGATGAAAATGAGGAGGAAGATGAATAAGGAGGAGGGAGGTGGAGGATGGAGAGATGGAGGGAAAAATCAATTGAAATACTTCTTCTGTTTGCTCTGCTCTTGTTTCTATTCAGTGTTTCTTTGCTGTTCTGTTCTGCAGCAGCAGCTCAGTTCAAGGGAAACAGACTCCTTTCTAGCCACCAAATGTTTTTAGTTCATAAAGTTTTGAAAGTGTGGCACAAAGAGCAGAGAGGAGCAGGTGATCTGAGGATTGCTGAAGTTAAAACGCAGAAATCAGTAAAATCGAAGGTTGTTTTGCTTTTTCATTCTGTGTCGCCCTCGCTCCGTCTGCTGCGGGAGAAACCAGCAGAACATCTTCAGTAGAGAAAAGATGGTTCACGCTCAAAAAGAACTACCAAACCTTTTATGTTCTCATCATGCTGTTTTCATTTTTTTTTTGCTATATATATATATATATTTTTTTTTTTCTAAATGCGGAAGAAGCATCGTGCGCAAACGTTTCAGCTGTCGCCTCCTTCAGTGTGCCGCCTTTCTCATTTTGCTGCATTTTCCATCCTCAAATGATGTAAACTGATCTTTTGAATTCTCGCTACAAAATGGTAAAATATCTACAGAAAGGAGTTAAGGCTGTTTTATGGTTATAAGTCTGTCTGAAGACTAAAATGACGTCAAAAAGACAGAAGTACGTGTCGCCGTCATTTATTTGTCTTACATTTTCATTGGTTGGCTGGACCAAGCGTTCTATCGTTGCCATGGAGATGGAAACAGCTGTCTAACTAATTGCTTCGGTCAAGCGGGATAACAGTAGAAGCCTAGTATAGAAGTAGTAAAAAATAGTAATGGATGGCTTTGAGGAGAAATTGTCACGGAGGATTTTAAAGACGCACAAAAAACAACAAACTGGGGAAACTGCTGCGGCTCTTGGTGCAGACAGACATGTTGGCAGCAAAACAGCTATAGAGAGATCTTAGTGACAGGTAACATTAAGCTTATTATGTCCGTTAATTTACTATAATGTCAACTTGATTAGCTGCTGTAGGTCAATGTGTGTGTGTGTGTGTGTGTGTGTGTGTGTATTTGAGACAGCTTGTGCAGATGTCTCCTGATACATAGTTTGAGCATAAATGCCTCAGTGTTGTCTGACACTTTTCATAAGACACCTGTCCACTCTTGTCTTATAACCATAAAACAGCCTTTAGATCCTGAATCTGAAACCTGGACTGCAGCCAGTTCTTCAGTCAGTCAAAGAGAGGAGGAAACATTCATTCTTGATTATCTATGAAATCGTTATTTAATTAATGGTTGATTCACTAACTTCCCTGTTATTAATTGCCCAGCTGAGTCGGTAGTGGGTCGACGTCGGGCCTGCAGTGACTGCGGAGCAGAAAACAATGCAGTATTGATCCGTCCATCGGCTGTCCTGATTCCAGGAACAACAGTTCATTAATGCGGTCTAAGACAGACTATCTGTCTCTATTACTGCCTGTTGGCCCGCATGGCAATGATTTATAGGCAACCTGTGGAGGCAATGCAGACGGCTAATGTTGCCCTGAGCGGGAATGGGATCGGCAACTGGGATGAAGCCAGTGGGAACAGTGTTGGTAAGAAACACAGGTATCATCAATAAAAGCTCTAATATGTGACTTGTTAAAATGGGTGGCATTCCCCTTTATTTGTTTATTTGTTTATACGGATCCCCATTAGCAGCTACTCCTCCTGGGGTCCACACACAACAAAGATAACATATATAACAAGACATATAACACATGTAACAAGTCTCAATGAAAAAAAAAAAAAACAGGTCAGTTTATCACACAGCTGAGAGCCTGCCTAATGTTACCACTGGCACCAAATCATCAAACACTTTTTCAGAATTTAAAATGGTCAAGTCTGTTCATATAATGCCGCGTTTACATCGGATTACCATAAAAAGGAGGAAAAGTGTTAGATATCTGCTGCAGTTCGTTAACGGGTGATTTTCAATTAAATTGTTCACGACGACAATTGTACCTTATGATCGCCAGCTGGGATGTGGGAAGTTGTAGCAGCAAGACGTCCACTTCTTCTGATATGGATACGCATAATTTGCTGTTTCCTGAAAAAACAACAATAACAATCCCTTCTACTTCTCCCTTTAGCTCTTATATCATTTGTTTACCAATCGCTTCTTTCGTATGTGATCATCCAGGATTGAAAGAATATCTTATATTTGTTGTCGATCTAGTAGGAATTGAAGCTGATTCTACCGCAGATAAAAGACTAAAGTGTGAATTGTAGATGTAGCGCTGCACGTTCGACTCATCTCCCTGCACCGACTGATAATCGTGCTGGCTCAGGGAAATTTCACGTTTAATGATACTGCGACATTTAGCAAAGAAATTGCCTGTAAAAAAGAAAATTCTTGAAATGAGGATATGTTTTTAAGGCAATTACAGGGAAAGTTATGAGTTATTTTGTGATGGAGAGTTGTAACTTAGTTTTTGCTGTACCCACTTTCCCCTCAAGAAAAATACACCGCCAAACAATAAAATGGACCCAGAAATGCACGGCACATCGCCACTAGCTGTTTTTTTTTTTCCTTTAATACCTTGAAATGTAGAAGTCTAAGAGAAAAAACAAGGAAGGTTCAGGAGATGGTTGAGGTTTCCTGCTCAGTTTTGTCCAGTACAACCAGTCTGCTACTGCTGTCCACTGGAACTGTACCTAGTGCCTTGCTCAAGGGACAAAGTCCTTTTTTGACGAAGGAGAGATCAGTACTCTTCTCCTCCTCCACCTGACCCAGATTTTCTCAGTCAGTTCGGGGATTTGAAGTGGCGGTGTGTGAAACTCCCGTCTGAGTTAACTTTGTTTGGTCCGTCGCTAGGAGACACAGCCCCTGCAGCACTGACGAGGAAGCCCCGCTCTTACACGCTGAGGGGCACATGTGAGAGACTTTGACCCGGTCTCACGGCAGTTCGTGGAATAGTCGCAAAATGCCTTCGATGCCGACGACCGGGGTTCGATTTCCAGCGTGTTTAAAGTACATTTCAACCGTAAGCCACATTTAAATTGTTAACGAACGTTTTTCCTATTTAACCATGACCAAACCATTTCTCTAACCTTAACCAAGTTGTTTTAGGGCGCTTTCACACCTATAGTCCGTTTGCTTTGGTCTGAATCAGTGGATGAGTTGCTACTTTGTTGCATTTTTCATTAGGTCCGGTTAGCGTTCACACGGTCCTGTGTTAAGCGAACCAACATTTGTGAACAAATGACACGCGGTCCTACATGCCGTTCATCTATTGGACAGAACATTTCCGAGAGAAAATCACTTCCTGTCAATCACATTGTCACGGACAACAATGGAGCAACAGCAGCGTATTGCGATTGCGACAGCAGCTTTGATTGAGCGCTTTTTGTGAGGAGAAATGATAACGTCACCTGATGTTAGCTGAGCAGCTGCTAGCTCAGTAATCAGCTGGTTAGCTCTCCTAGCAGACAATGTTGTGGAACAAGCAAAGGCTTACCAGATGTTTCCAATACATGTCCGGTATAATCCATACTGCCTTTATGATCGCTGTTACAGTAACGAAAATTCACTGATTACATCGTCCTATTTCTCCACCGGCACTTTCACTTTCTCCATATTTGTTGTTGCTATGGGAAACGACCAGTCAACGGATGTCAACATCCGTTTTCAACCCACAATGCACTGTATTTTGGTTTGCTGCCTATATTAGGTCCTATATTAGGTCCTATATTAAGTCCGATTACATTCTCACTTATAGCAAACCGAACCGTGGTTCACTTGGAAACGCAGAGACTCGATTCAGACTTGTTTTGAATTTCCAAAACTCTGTCCAATAAACAAGCTATTTTTGAGTCATGTGACTTTTGTTTACAACTCCTGGTTGGCTTGTAATTGGTCAGTTTGAACCTAAACAAACCAAATACAAAAACACAACAAAGTGAACTTTTTCACTCTGGTTCAGACCGAAGTAAACAAACTGGAGGTGTGATCACGCAAATTCCCTTCCATCCTTACTTTGTTTTCTGAGATTCTGTGCTGTTTGATTCCTGCAGACCTTTGGCAGAGGCCTTATCAGCAGTAAAGATGTTAAACGTATCTCACGCCTGGGCTTGACTTATTCCCATTCAGCATCAGTGTCTTATCTAAAAGGTTAATCAGCTGCCACTTCAGTATTCAGGAGGTTATCTTCCATCCAGGACAGGCGGCCCTTCGCTTGCAGAGTGAAGAGCTGGACCGGACAATAACGTTTTATCACTGTGACTGTAGTAAAATTCTGTTTTTATGGACCTTGGATGCTCTTTCTGCTTATAGTAGTTACCACAGCCAGTTTACTGCCAGTCGCTATAGAAACAGATGCTACTGCTACAGCCTGTCACTATAGTAACAGATGGTCACCATAGCGATAGGTAGTAATGCTTAGCTTACTGTTGAAGTGACAATCTGGTCACTCCTCTCTCTCTCTCTCTCTCTCTCTCTCCCTCTCTCTCTCTCTCCATCTCTCTCTCTCTCTCTCTCGCTGACATTTGGCTTGAGCAGCGAAATGTGAGTCATTACTGAATAAGAGCAACAGGCTGCAGGGAATTGAACCAGCAACCCATCAGTTGGCTCTGGACACAGTCTGGCCCTGCACTGTTCTGACAGAGAGAGGAAGAGAAGGAGATGAGAGAGAGGGAGAGAGCAAGAGGGAGAGGGTGAGAGATATAGATAAAGACAGAGGAGAGAGAGAGATACCAAATAACCTAACCATCATTCACCAATGTGTGTGTGTGTGTGTGTGTGTGTGTGAGAGAGTGTGAGAGAGAGAGAGAGAGAGAGATAGAGAGTTTCTTTCTCAACTGATCTAGCCTGAGTGTGTGTGTGTATGTACTGTATGTGTCTGTCTATGCATACATACACAATGTGTGTGTGTGTGTGTGTGTGTGTGTGTGTGTGTGTGTGTGTGTGTGCGCGTGTGTGTGTGTGTGTGTGTGTGTGTGTGCGCGTGTGTGTGTGTGTGTGTGTGTGTGTGTGTGTGTGTGTGCGCGTGTGTGTGTGTGTGTGTGAGTGAGAGAGTTTGTGTCTAGCCTGTTTGTCTGTGCAGGTCAGTGCATTTCCAGTGTGTGTGTGTGTCCGGTGTGTGTTTGTGTGTGTGTGTGTGTGTGTGTGTTGTTATCCATTGTGATGTGTGTGTGTAAGGTCACATGAGTGTTTTTTTTTGGTTTGTATATGTGAATACATAAATATGTAGATGTGTGTGTGTGTGTGTGTGTGTGTTTTTTATTTTGGCAGCTATCTGCAATGGTGTCAAGGCTGGCGTGTGTGTGTGTGTGTGTGTTTGTGTGTGTGAGTGTTTGTGTGTGTGTGTGTGTGTGTGTGTGTGTGTGTGTGTGTGTGTGTGTGTGTGTGTGTGTGTGAGTGTGTGCCAAGCCAGCCTCTAGCCTCGCTCGGGGGCTTCCAGCCTGACTCTTCAATTATGCACCAAGCCAAGGACCAGAGAGAGGGAGAGAAAGAGAGAGAGGGGGGGGAGAGAGCGAGGGAGAGAGGGAGAGAGAGAGTGAGAGAGAGCGGGAGAGAGTGTGAGAGAGAGAGAGAGAGAGAGAGAGAGGGAGAGAGAGAGAGAGAGAGAGGGAGAGAGAGAGGGAGAGAGATAGAGAGAGGGAGTTTTGATGGTCCTGACTTTATCCTTTTGCCACAGCTGTTACCTCAAGTAATAATTCTGCCCGTGTGTGCATGCCCGTGTGTGTGTGTGTGTGTGTGTGTGTGTGTGTGTGTGTGTGTGTGTGTGTGTGTGTGTGTGTGTATGGGGTCTTGGGCCACAGAAATGGATTAGAGTGGAAATGAGGGTTTAAATGAATTCTAAGGAGCAATGAAGAGAGAGAGAGAGAGAGAGAGAGAGAGAGAGAGAGAGAGTGTGTATGTGTGTGTGAGAGAGAGAGAGAAAGTTGAATGTATGTATGAATGTATATCTGCATCATTTCATGTTTACATTTCTCGTACCTGTGGTCTTCTGGTTACAGTCCAGTCCGCTCTCTGACCGCCTGCTGCAGCACATCACACACACACACACACACACACACACACACACACACACACAGTATCTATCACTTTAAATGCAGACGTGTTTGTTTTTACATGTAAAACAATATAAAATGTAGTAACTAAGTACATAAATAAATAAATAAACAGATGAATTAATGAATAAATAAATATATCCATCCGTCCATCTTCAAACCGCTTATCCGAGGTCGGGTCGCGGAGGCAGCAGGTCCAGCAGGGGGCCCCAAACTTCCCTTTCCCCGGCCACATTAACCAGCTCTGACTGGGGGATCCCAAGGCGTTCCCAGGCCAGCGTGGAGATGTAATCCCTCCACCTGGTCCTCGGTCTGCCCCGTGGCCTCCTCCCAGCTGGACCTGCCTGGAAAACCTTCCTTAGGGAGGCGACCAGGAGGCATGCTTACTAGACGCCTGAACCACCTCAACTGGCTCCTTTCTATGTGAAGGAGCAGCTTCTCTACTCTGAGTCCTTCACAGGTGACCGAGCTTCTCACCTTATCCCTAATGGAGATGCCAGCCACACTCCTGAGCAGTGGTGGAAGAAGTATTCAGATCTTTGACTTAAGTACAAGTAGCAATACCACAGTGTAAAAATACTTTGTTACAAGTAAAAGTCCTGCATTCAAATCTTACTTAAGTCAAAGTACAAAAGTATTAGCATCAAAATATACTTAAAGTAGCAAAAGTAAAAGTACTCATTATGCAGAATGGCCCATTTCAGAATCATATATATCATGTTATTGGACTATAATTATTGATGCATTAATGTGTTCATCACTTTAATGTTGCAGCTGGTAAAGGTGGAGCTAATTTTAATTACTTTATATACTGCTGGGTAGCATAACCTATACAAATATATCATAATTTATTCGTTGATTTATAATTTGTCTTAATAATCTAAATCTGCAAAGTAACTAGTAGCTAAAGCTGTCAAATAAATGTAGTGGAGTAAAAAGTACAATATTTCCCTCTGAAATGAACCCTCCTCTCCAGCACCTTGGAGTAGACTTTCCCAGGGAGGCTGAGTACAGTGATACCCCTGTAGTTGGCACACATCCTCTGGTCCCCCTTTTTAAACAGGGGAACCACCACCCCTGTCTGCCACTCCTTAGGCACTGTCCCAGACTTCCTCCACGCAATGTTGAAAAGACGTGTCGTCCATGACAGCCCTTCAAGACCCAAAGCCTTCAGCATTTCTGGACGGATCTCATCAGTCCCCGGGGCTTTGCCTTTGTGGAGTTGTTTGACTTCCTCCAGGGAAACTGATGTTGATCCTCCATCAGCCTCCAGCTCTGCCTCTGCCACAGAGGCTGGGTTAGTCGGGTTCAGGAGTTCCTCAAAGTGCTCCTTCCTCCTCGGTTGAGGTCAACAGTGTCCCATCCTTACTGTATACAGCTTGGATGGATCCCCGTTTAAGTTAAATAAATGTGAAAATAAATAAATAAACAAATAAAAAGATAAATAAATAGATACAGTAATCTTCATCATACATGAAACATAAATATATGAAATATAATGAAATAAATGTAAATAAATGAAATGAAAAATGTAAAACAACATATAACAAATAATTACAAATTTAAAAATAGAAAACAAATATTAAAAAAAATGGCAATAAAAATGAAATACTGCTGAAGGAGGTCTGGGAAATAAAGCAATCAACACACACACACACACACACACACTCACACTCACCCTCTTTCTCACATACACACACTCACTGTGACACACATGTATTGATGTACACGCAACACTTATTCTCTCTCTCTCTCTCTCTCACACACACACACACAACCAATTTGTCTCTCTCTCTCTCGCTCACTCACACTGTCACTCCTAGATTATTTTATGTCTGTATTTCAGCCTCTCTTTCTCTCTCTCTCTCTCCTTCACACACTGTCTCTCTTTCCCTGCTGTGGTGGATGTGTGTGTGTGTGAGAGAGAGAGAGAGAGAGAGAGAGAGAGAGAGAATAATTAGTAGTTGCCAGCCACTACTTGAAGGTCACATTACACACACACACACACACCACAGCAACAACCAAAGACATTACTCTCTGACTGTAAATTAGACTCTCTCTCTCTCTCTCTCTCTCTCTCTCTCTCTATCCCTCTCTCTCTCTCTCTCTCTCTCTCATTTTCTTGGAGGGGAAAATGGCTTCCTTGTTGTACCATATTTGTCCAGGTCTGTCTCGTTATCTCCACCAAGCACATTGGCTCTGACAAACACACACACACACACGCACGCACACACGCACACACACACGCACACACACACACACACACACACACACACACACTTTTGACCGAACTTCTCGTTGTATGGCTGAGCTTCAGCGTTAGAGTATCTGAGGGCGTTTTGTGGAGCGAACGCTGTGTGTTTCTGATGCTGCTCCTCTCTCTGCTTGTCTCTCCCTGCTTCTCTCTCTCTGCCTGTCTCCCCCTGCCCGTCTCTCTCTCTGCCTGTCTTTCTCTGTCTTTCTCTCCCTGCTTGTCTCTCCCTGCCTATCTCCCTCTGCCTGTCTCCTCTGCTTGTCCCTCCCTGCTTGTCTCTTTCTGCCTGTCTCTCCCTGCCTGTCTCTCTCTCTGCTCTTATTTTTGTGAATCACTGGCGCACACCAGATGTTGGATCTTGTTTTTTCCTGCTTGAGGAAAAGTCAAATAGTCCCACATATGATCCATAAACAGCTTTTGAATAGGATCTGTTAATGCTCTTAATTATATTGCTTGGTAAAGCATTTATTTATTTATTTAGTAGTTTATTTGATAGGGACAGTGCAGTAACATAATTACACTTCACAGTTGAAATATAAAACATGTTGCACATGGAGCATACGCATCACGCTGTGATCAGTCAATCTTAATATTACATATGACAATATAAAGACTGACTACATGTGAGTCCAGTGATGACTGAGATCTGATGTAGATCTGACTGATGGAGATGCTGTTGAGTAAAAGTGGTAAAACAGAGTTTGAGCTTCTCAAAGAGCGAGGGCTTCTTTCTAGAGCCGCCACTTTGCACCAAGAAATGTTCAACAATCATACAGGAAGAAATCCATCATAGAAGAGAAGAGAGACCAATTTCTCCACCACAGGAGCAGGAGAGAGACCAGAACTACTGCAAGATTGTGCTAACATTTTACATTTTAGGCATTTGGAACAAACTTTGCACAAAAAAATAAATTTTATTGGTTATTTTTGGACGTTTACCGCTGAGGTTTTACATCCTGAAACATTTTCTCATATCAAACTCCACTGGAGCTGCTGGAAACATCTGGAGGTGACGTCACCTCGTCTACGATTGGCCAGTTATCCACCAAGAAGATAAACACAACAAAATGAATGGAGCCAGGAATGCAAAATACATCACCAACAGCTGTTATTAAAGTGTTTTTGGACGGATTCTTCCGTTAAGCTTCAGGAATGTTATCCATACTCCACAGGACTGTAATGCTTTCTTTGCAAACATCACAAAGTGATATTTATAGCCGGCTGTGTATTGTATGTCCTGCACTAAATGTGAGCTCCAGTTGTCCCGGTGCCACGTGGGTCAGGATGAACTTCTGTCTGCAGCAATCCCTCTGAGCAACTTTACACTGATCAACACGTCTAAATGGTTATGGATTTCTAGGATAAACTGAGGCTCCATAGGGTTTAAAAGTGAAAGTTTAGTAAGGTCTGTGTCTTAGACTGAGTTCTACTTCTGGGGTAAATGACAAACATAAATCACTGTCTTGTACATATGGACTTCTCTGGTGCATATTTTTGATATTTACAGCTGTTTATACATTATTTAAATATATAATGATGCGTTTACTGCTTGGTCTAAAACTGGGTTGTATATGGCCAAAGATACCCTGGGCTTTATGAGAGCTAAAGCAGCGAACTACACAAGTGTAGTTCATACAAAATACCCATAGAATATATCATCCATTACATATCTGGAACAAAACACACAACAAGTGATCATAATCATGATGAGCAAGGAAGACCAAAGAAACAAAACAAACACCATACATAATTACAATGTAATATAGGCAATTCAGAAACAAATCAAAAACAAACAATAAAAGATTGGTAAATGAATATGAAGAAAATGAAACAGGTAGACGTGTAGAAAACAAAGGAATAAAGAGAGAAGACAGACAAAAGGAAGAAAAACAGTAAAAGAGTGTGTGATTAATTAAACCAAAGTATGATAGCGTGTGTACTGTTGGACAGACTGAGGAGGAAAGGTCACAGTGAGAAGCCACCAAGACAAATTCCTGTATATTTGTTAGTTGGTGGATAAAGTGGTTGTGCTGCTAATAAGCATGCTGCCAGGCTAATTCACTGCACAGTAAATCCTCCAGGAGTGGAGTGTGGCTGTGTGTGTGTGTGTGTGTGTGTGTGTGTGTGTGTGTGTGTGTGTGTGTAGGTCGGCTCTCACCGGCCCCCCGGCTCATCGATTCACTCACTTTATCTAACCAGGATAATCCGATCTGTAACCACCGCTGTCTCCCAGGGAGCCGGGCTGCATTAGCAGAGGATTAAAAATGAGAAACAACACGGGAAACAAGAGCGGCCTAAAGGTTAGAGAGGCAGGTTTGGGACTGGAAGGTTGTCGGTTCGAATCCCCAGACAGACACATACATACATACAGAACATACAGACAGATCTCAGAACCCATCGTCTATCAGTCTGATGACAGATTAGACTCTGGGGGGCGACTGCCAATATTTGGGGGTTTCCGGTGTAGCCAGCGGACATCCGGGCCAAGACTTCCTCTTCCGTGCGCCGGTCATTGTTTACAGTCCGATTAGCAACTTGAGATGCGAGAATGGAGTCGGAGTCGAGAGACGACATCTCATATGCAGATATCTGTTTATAGAGATTAGCCGAAATGTCGTCCGGACCTAAAACACCTACAAAAAGTATCGATGTTTGTGTTTTGTGTGGAGAAACGTTCGACTCTCGCGTCTCAAGTTGCTAATCGGACTGTAAACAATGACCGGCTCACGGAAGAGGAAGTCTTGGCCCAGATGTCCGCTGGCTGCACCGGAAACCCTGAAATATTGGCCGTCGCCCCCAGAGTCTAATCGTCGTCAGACCGATAGACGATGGGTTCCCAGATTGTCTATAAACAGACAAACACTCACTGGCCCAAATAATTGGAACACCAGGTTTCCATAAAACATAAAAGAGCTGTCCCCTGTTTTTTCTTAAGCAAAACCTGCAGCCTGTTCTTAATCTGATTATCTTTGCTGATTTGTGGCTTTCAGTTCATGTGCAACTTTTAGATTATGGCTCAGTTTTGTTTTTTTTATGAGCGTGACAATTAATCATAACTGACTGGTAATCGTAGAACAGGCTGCAGGTTTTGCTTAACAAACACATGACAGCTCTTTTATGTTTCATGGAAAACTGCTGTTCCAATTATTTTGGCCAGTGAGTGTAGATACTGTATGTGTTAATGGATTGTATTGATACATAGAATTATTGTCAGGTGAAAACCTTGTATCTCCAATTTTGGCGATTTTCATTTTTAACTTCAACTGAAGGATCACAGGTTCCTCTGTGGGTTGAGGAAACTCTACATCCGTCGGGTTTATGAAACCATTTGAAAACCATTTGGATAAACTGAAACATGCATGTCGACCAGGCTAAAAACAAGGCTGCTGTTCTTAGTGACGTTTTAGACATACGAGGTTTTCACCCGACAACAGCAATAAGCAGAGAAAAGAAGGCAGAGAAGCTTTCTTAACCTCAGGGGAAATCTGAGTGTCTTCAGCAGCAACACGCTACAGCACAGTAAAGATGAAGAGATAATACAAAAATGATAATAACACAATAAAACACTCAAAAGTATGTAGCAAATACCACACAATAGAGAGTAAAATAAATGAAACACGGACATACTGAAACAACACAGAGGGAAACAACAGGGATTTAACAGGAACAGGAAAACGTGTTGAACAGCTGTGTGTGTGTGTGTGTGTGTGTGTGTGTGTGTGTGTTCACCTCCTTATCTCTGCCCTTGTTAAATATGTACAAATCCCTGTGGATAACGCTGTGTATTCCCCTCTATGCTAATGTATTCATATATCATTGAATCATCGCGGCCCTGGAGGGTTTAACAACTAATCCTACATACAGAGATGGAAGTCGTTGATCCTCACAGCTACAGAGACACTAGTGCCTACTTTATATTTTACTTTATACTTTACATTTTACTCATTTTACTCTCATAGTAAGGCTTAGAGGCTAGTTGTATCCTACTGTTTTCTAACATAGTGCTTCATTCAAGTGTTCCTCATCAGGTCCTACTTGAAAGATCAGAAGTTGTAAGTTTGATTTCTTGTGCATTTAAATTGCTTTTGGTTGGAAATAAGAACAAAACAGAGCCTGTAGAAAAAGTAGTTTTATGGCAGTTGTTGTTTTATTTTAGGACTCAAGTAGCAAATAGCTAGCTTGTGCTGTATCGGCAGAATAAAGATGAGGAAAATGTGCGTGTAATTGATGATTTAATGAATTTAGTAGCCAAAAGTGTACAGATAGGCTTTTAGCATCAGTTGACTCACTTATTCTCTACACCATTTCCCCTCCAGACGCCTCCTCAGTGTCACATCTCAGCAATTTTACACCGATTTTATTTATCAGTTTCTTTGTGTCGTTCATGTGCGCTTAAGTCGTAATTACAGTATTTCCGAGAGCACCTGAAGGCAGCATTTGTATGCATCATCACAACATGGAGTTCCCCCGCAGGTGTTAGCGTTAATTGCTAATCCTACATACAGAAAAACACAGAAAGCACCTGATTTTCCACTGTGGGGATGTGTGTGAATTTTATAGTTTAAAACAACCAGGACATAAAGCTCATTTGAGTGTGAAGCTCAAATTAACTTTGGGTCCACAAAGCCAGTTTTCCTCTCAAAGTATTAGAAGTTAGCAATATCTATGCTAATGGATGCATATCATTGAACCTGGAGGGGTTATCTTAAATGCTAATCCGGCACACACAGCCTGGAATAAGAGCACAGCACGGCTAACTGTAGTGCGATAGCCCGGACTTTATTGATCCGCATTGGTCAGAGCGCAGCGGGAGCGACAGAGCAGCAGCAGCAGGGTTCAGCCTCTTGCTCAAAGGCACTTCAGCAGGGAGGATGGGAGCTAGGCTTACAGACACACAGGGGGTTTGAACCTTTTTATCCTTTCTCCATCTTTTTAGACACAGAGTGCAGACCTGTGTGAGCCAAGACTGATTTTCTGAGGATATGGGTGTATTTTTTTTTTTTGTGATCAATTTTTTATTTGTATTTAAACATGATTATATAGGGGTGGGGTTACAAGTTGATAGATCACAAATAGAGTAGGTAAATATAATCACAAATGTCCATGCATTAATCAGTACAAAATTGACAAGTAACCAAAAACAAAACAAAATAGAAGAAATAAGAGCATTTGTTTTTGGACAATATGCTTGATAGCATCTCTGAAACCCTCTTCCAGAACTCACACGCACAGTATGTAATTTCTGCTGCTAGGGCTCTCTCAATCAAAACAATAACAAAAGACGTAGTTTGATGACGTCGTGAAGTAGCGTGGGATCATGGGAGTTTTTTTTACGGGGACAGCTTCGGCGACAGAACGCAGCAAACGGGAATGAATAATCGTGATCCGTCACAGTGAGCGATAAAAACAACAGAATGAAAAAAACAACAGAGCGGGTAGAGCGGCTAGCTAGTTGGCCGACTTCCTTCCTCACTCTCTGACGGATCATCTGGTGTTTCCCGTGTTTCCCCGGAAGTTAGGGGGTAAAGGGGATATGACG
Source organism: Centroberyx affinis (assembly GCF_046629955.1). Taxonomy (NCBI): domain Eukaryota; kingdom Metazoa; phylum Chordata; class Actinopteri; order Beryciformes; family Berycidae; genus Centroberyx; species Centroberyx affinis. Next base: position 52,208 of record NW_027283411.1, on the reverse strand, counting down.
CCATGACAGGAAGTTACGGGGTAAAGGGGATATGACGCCATGACAGGAAGTTACGGGGTAAAGGGGATATGACGCCATGACAGGAAGTTAGGGGGTAAAGGGGATATGACGCCATGACAGGAAGTTAGGGGGTAAAGGGGATATGACGCCGTGACAGGAAGTTAGGGGGTAAAGGGGATGTGACGCCGTGACAGGAAGTTAGGGGGTAAAGGGGATATGACGCCATGACAGGAGACCAAATGAAACGCACCGTTACCTTGAATAAAATTACGGATTTCTCTGGGTTTGAACATTGTTGGAAACATTTGGGATCATGTAAGTACACAACTCAAAAAAATATATAACATAGGTCTAGTCGGTTTTAGATATTTTAATGCCGAAATGTTGTTATACCTTTAAATGCTAATCCTAAAGCAGTACAGAATATGGACTCTGCTGTGAGCGTTGTGGTGCTCAGTGATGTGCAACAACAGATCTTCTGGGGAAATGGGTAACGGTAATAGAAGCAGGAAACACAACTATGATGAAATCCAAGGCGCTCTTCTTTGGAAAACTTTAATAAAGCCTTTATTTTATGGCTCATAGAGACGTTTAAAACACTTGCAACATTCCAAAGCGTTCCAGCATCGGCCTTCATCGGGGAGCTTCAAACAATTCATGTTCAACATCATAAAGGCTTTTTAAAGTTTCTCAAAGACGAGTGCCGTGGACTTTTGTTTCATTTGCTTACATACTCCAAACCAAACAAAATCAGCTTCTTTTGAAGTTTTCTTTTCACACTTTGCACTTTTCTGTAGCACTCTGCTTTTCTTCTATGCTCTGAAGTTCATTTGAGTTTAAAAGCTAAAATTTACATTGGGACCACAAACTCGGCTCCCTGATTCAGTGCAGGGCTTAGAAGCTCTATCCTGCTTTATGCTAATGTATGCATGTATCGTCACACCATGAAGCCCCTTAAGGAGTAAGCTTTAAAAGCCAAATTGCTTACAGAGCCTATAATCATTGGGCTTCAAAATTTCGTTACACAGGCTTTATTGGTTCAGAGACACAGGAAATGTCCTTCTGTTTGTACCAAAGGTTGTTTTCCAAGGATGTTGGCATATTTTCTGGTTCAGGACAACTAGAAAATAACATAAAGCACAGTCATCAGGGTGTAAAAGCTCAATTAACCCTGAGACCACAAAGTTAGCTCCTATAGGGCTTAGAAGCTACTGTATCTCATTCTATGCTAATGTACAGCCTAGACCTATATACTGTACTGTATGTAGCAATGAACCATGGGATTTTTTAAAGGAAAAATCCACAATCAGATAGTCTTACACTGTTATGTATCATTATTCTGTGTGTTCAATGCAGGAGTTATTTTGTGATGAAGTGTTTTTTTGTTGTACCCACTTCCCCTCATCCTGCCTCGTCTATTTCTACTTCAATTAGTGATTTTCTACGTTTCCCAGAATGCCTCTCGACCAAACCCAGAGAAAAAGACATGAACTTGTAATTTGACCTGTAGTAATTTGTCCTTGGTGAACAAAAGAAGAAAAGAAGTGCTGCTTGGGTGGTGAGTGTCTACTACAGCTTCAAGTCAATTACGGACAAATTATTCAATGGAAAAGAAGGAGATCCAAGTCACTCAGGTGGATCTGGATATTAAAAAAGCTTTTTATTAATTTGGGCTAAAACATTAAAACAGCTGCTGACCTACACACTGCAGCTACAAAGGCCTTCATCAGGGCCACGCTTAGGTCAGCAGCTGTTAGAATGTTTTAGCCCAAATTAATAAAAAGCTTTTTTAATAACCAGATCCACATGACTGACTTGGACCTCCTTTTATTCCACTGAATAATTTGTCCTTAATTGACTTGTGTGGTTAAAATAAAGGTAGGACATAAAAACAGAATAAAGAACTGGTGCTGTAGTGACAGTAGGAGAAGCTGGAGCTGGAGCCCAAGTGGCCTTCTAATGGAAACCAGAAGAATGAACAAGATTTGTGTGAATAGGGAGGATGAGTGGAGGGATGGATGATGGAAGGATGGATGATGGAGGGATGATGGAGGGATATTGGAGGGATGGATGATGATGGATGGATATTGGAGAGATGATAGAGGGATGGATGATGATGGAGAGATGGTGGAGGGATGGATGATAAATGGATGATGGAGGGATGGATGATGGAGGGATGATGGAGGGATATTGGAGGGATGGATGATG
>NW_027283411.1:0-45000 GCF_046629955.1 Centroberyx affinis | reverse complement strand
AGCGAGCGGCACGCCCGGGGGGCGGTGATCGGGGAGAACAGCCGGGTGCTGGCCGGACAGACTCTGGGTGAGCTAACGTGACGTATGGGGAACTTTAGCTGTTTAACACATGTAAAATGTGTTACCAAAGACATTAATCATTCGACACAAAATATTGAAAAGGATTTAAAGAATTTTATTACAACCTAGAGTAATTTACAATCTTCCGCCAAAAAAAATGTCACACAGGATTAAGATGTTTTTGCCACAAGGTAGCACCAGTCAATTTGATTAGAAATCAATAAAATGGAGCGGACATCTTGACTGCGGAGTGATATGATTAGCAGTGAAACAGCGCTCTGTTATTCAGAAATAAAATATTAAGTGTTTGGCAGAAAAACAAAATGAAAGCTGCACTAGGCAGCTTCGCACTTTGGCGGCCCCAAGTGGCAGCGAGAGATAACTGCTTCAGTTTTTGAATGTTTGAAGGACTTCATTACCCAGAAATCAGTAACCTGCACACATCTCAGACTTAAGTTTTTTTTCTTAGTGGCTTGTGCAGGTGGAGCTGGCAAAAAGAAGTGTTAGGTTTCCCGTCAGTGACCATACTGACACCAGAATTAAATTTGGGCAAATAGGGCGAATCTAAAGTCTCGATTAGTGGGGATGGGGAGCTTTTCTGTGTCGCAGCCCCACTTTGTGATTTAAATTGATGAGACAGTGTATGAGAAAATGTATTTGTACATAAAGCTCTTGCCTCGTGTAGCTTTAAATTCACATTTAATAACTAAGGCTCTTCAAGTCCTCTAACCTGAGGTTCCTGAGGTTCTTATCTCACTGTGTGAATTTTATTTTACTTTTCACAGAGCTGAGGAAAAGCCTTTTTTTTTTATTTTGCAGTTCATTAAACTGTAAAGTGTTAGTATTCCTCATTCAAACCACTCACAAGCCATGAGGCAGAAGACACAACCATTCAAACACGAGCGGCCACAATGAGGGACTTTAATACTGTCTTCTCTGAATTTAAGAGCTTTTGTCCAGGGACTTTTTCGTCATGACTAAAAGTTTATATTTTACTGCCATCAAAAGTTTTAAAGCATATAGCTGCTGTTGTTGGCTAAAAATACATATCTCAGGTTTTTATAAAACACTTACTTTCTTCCTGATGCCCGTGTATTTCTGAAATGACTCAAAGGAGTTTTAGCAGATTTCAGAGAAACTCACTTAACACATCAGTAATCAAGTCAACTTTTAATTCAAGTTAGAAAAACTCCAAAATGTTCTGTTATGTGGATTTTATCCGATAGCAAACAATATTTCTCAACATCTGCTGGGTTAAGAGGATCTGAAGCACAACTAGTTTTGTTTAAAATGAGAATTAGGCTTTTTTCTACCCATCTGAGCAGAAAGGCGGTGCTGGTGTTTGTAGTCAGCAGATGGAGTGTGGCCCTCTAACACTGCGGAGAGACGAAAATCTGATATGGCTAATTTATTCAGCTGGAAAGGCCAGTCAGACGTTATTGCACAGCTGTTGCATGGAGGCCTACTTTGAAAATCCAATTTTTGGTGGTTTGTTACGGGAAGATTATTTTAATGGTGTTTCTGCCTCATTGGAGGGAATGCAGTGTGTTAGTGTGCAGTAGAAAGTGATGGGAAGGTGGAAGAGAGAGGGAGGAAGCAAGGATGAGAGAGGCTGGGGCTGAGCTGGATTCAAAGGACTCCCTAACCTCTGGCCAGCAGAATGCCTATTTACTGTATTTACAGGCAATGTGATTTGACAGGCAGCTAATTCATCAGACACTGAAGACAACATGTCCATTTGTCCAAACTGAAAATAAAAGGAAGACAATACAGTGACTTCATTTGTCTTATACATGACCATGGCTTGTGTATCTGACATACTAACCAAACTGACCGTGGTGCGTCTAAATCTCCATATTATTCCATGGCTTTGTTGAATACTCGGTTCTGATTGGCCAGTGAACTTCTGAGTATCAATCAATCAATCAATATCAATCTCACATCACTCTGCAGCCAAGACACAGCGGTACGGTGGCCTTTTTAGGACATCCTCAGCTGCCTTTGTCAGTCATTGATGTACTTTGTCAGGTTTATCTGGACTTTGTCAAACTGAGATGGAGTTCATCAGATTTAGATGGAGTTGTATCAGGTCTAGTTGTACTTTGTCAAACTATGGCCACCGTAGTCCGGTTGATTTTGTTGATTTCTAATCGAATGAAGTGGCTCCACCATGTGGAAAAAAGATGTTACTGCAGGTTACTGCAGACAAACACTCAGCTAACTGAGGTTAGAAACATGGAAGATTTTTTACAACATTACTTTGAATTTATTCAGAGAGCAGCAAACATGATTTCTGGTTAGAGGCTGAACAGCAATCTGACCGGATGTGTTTACGTTGCTATGGTTACAGTTCTGCTACAGTGTAGCATGGATGCTAGCAACAGACGTTGCTATGGTTGTAGCCTTGCTAAACATTTTGGCGGAAGCTTGTAAATGGCTTAAGTTGTAATGAAATCATTGTAATGAATATTTTGTGTCAAATGTTTACTGTCTTTGGTTAGTAGCTGTGTAATAAGCGGGATAACATCCAGAGAGCTGGTCTTTATCGCAAAATAAACCCCGATACGCGATACCTCAAGAACGCCTGGAGGGAATTTCTTCAAATTTGGCACAAACGTCCACTTGGACTGAAGGATGAACTGATTAGATTTTGGTGGTCAAAGGTCAAAGGTCAAGGTCACTGTGACCTCACAAAAGACGTTTTTGGCCATAACTCAAGAATTCATACGCTAATTATGACACAATTTCACACAGATATCTAATAGGATAAAATGATGAAGTGATGACATTTTATATCCAAAAGTTCAAAGGTCAAATTCACTGTGACATCATAATGTTTTGCTTACCACTGTAGCTGAGAAAACAATCTTGGGTCATTCTACAAAAACGGTGGAAGTGCTGTCACTTACTTTTGCAGACACCAAAATCCTTTAAGTTGACCTAATAATCACATTAATTATATATGTTCAATAAATAAAGACTGTCCTTGCCATGATAAAACAAAGTTTATTGGCGGAGGCATACAACCGCGAGGCGGTTATTTCTAGTTTGTATCAGTGCTTATTTTGCGATAATGACCAGCAGCCTGCACATCATCCCACTTACTGCACGGCTTTGTTCAATACTCACTTCTGTTTGGCCAATGAAGACATTCTGAGGTGTTATTTCTGAATAACAGACCGCTGTTAGATATCTAATCACATCACTCCGCAGTCAAGAAGATATATTTGTTGATTTCTAATCATATTAACTGGCAACACCGTGTGGTGCTTGTAATAAAATCAACAATAAAACCAACATTCTGTGTGGAATGATGAATGTGTTTAGTGAGCAGCGGTGTTATGAGCAGGAATGTGTACGGTGAGCCGGTCCTGATGGAACTGAAGCCCTGACCGCCCCGACCTGCTGCTTCTGAAACACTAGAGGTGTACAGAGACGTCATTATCTGTATCTGTATCTGTATCTGTATCTGTTCAACCAACAAAATTATCTGTCTCTGTATCTGTATTCGGATAGAAGACAGGAAGTGGGCGTGGTTTATACCGGAAGTCACGTTAAATCAGGCAAATGTTGTATTTTCTAACCTAATATTCCTTGGCAATGCAATTTTTGTGCCTTCAAAGCTTCAAATTGATTTAATATTGGCATATAATTAATTATGAAATATATTTCCACATCCTCATACTGTGCTTTTCATCTCTCTCTTTTTTATTTTTAACTAAATTCCATGAAACCTATGGCTGATATATAGGCTACAGCATGTTACATCTTAAACGGATGAATATTGACTGAAATACAAGGTAAAACGTTGTTTTTTTCAATATTTCGACTGGGTTTTTTAAATGGAGGAAATTAACACATACAGCTAAAAACTACAGGTTCTAAGCTTCATTTTGATGTATAGGTTGTGGAGGTTTGAAAGAAATCCAGCTGCCACACCAGGCTTTTGTCTCGCTAGTAGAGGTCTGCAACCCGACCCGAACCCGACGGGACCCGAGACTGTATGTCGGGTATCGGCCGGGTCGGGCTTGGTTTTTAAATCAATAATTCGGGCTCGGTCGGGTCGGGCTCGGCTGTTTTTTTTTTTCATGTGTGGAAAACAGCAAAATGTCTTATGCTCCATGCTTTCTCCTGAAGCTCTGTGTCACACAGCCCCCCCCCCGCTGAGCGCTGCTCTCTCTCTCACTCTCTCTTTCTCTCTGGCTCTCTCGCTCTCTCTCTCTCGTTCTCTCTCTCTCTTTCTCTCTCACTCTCTCTCGCTCTCTCTCTCGCTCTCTCTCTTGCTCTCTCTCTTTCTCTCGCTCTCTCTCTCTCTCTCTCTCTCTCTCTCTCTGTCACTGGTGCTGAAAGACGCACAGTGGCTACAGTACCAAAATGGGCTTTTTTCATTTGTGTTGTACTACTTCATTTTCCGTTTTACAAATGATAAAGGGAAAATCAAGTCCTTTATTTACATCATCAATCATGGCTTTTTTTTCCCGAATAATAACAAGCAATTTCGGGTAGAAGAAATATCTGTTTCCATCGCATTATTTGTGCTTTCCCGAATAAGGTATTCGGATTCGGGTACATCCCTATGAACCACACCTCAAGTCAAGAGTCTCCCACTTTACATTTCCTCTTGAGCATTTACCTCCGCTGCCCCTCCTGTCCCTGCTGTCCCTGCTGCCCCTCCTGTCCCTCCTGCCCCTCCTGTCCCTGCTGCCCCTGCTGTCCCTGCTGCCCCTCCTGTCCCTGCTGCCCCCCCTGTCCCTGCTGTCCCTGCTTTCCCTGCTGCCCCTGCTGCCCCTGCTGTCCCTGCTGCCCCTCCTGTCCCTGCTGTCTCTGCTGCCCCTCCTGTCCCTGCTGCCCCTCCTGTCCCTGCTGTCCCTGCTGCCCCTCCTGTCCCTGCTGCCCCTGCTGTCCCTGCTGCCCCCCCTGTCCCTGCTGTCCCTGCTTTCCCTGCTGCCCCTGCTGTCCCTGCTGCCCCTCCTGTCCCTGCTGTCTCTGCTGCCCCTCCTGTCCCTGCTGCCTCTGCTGCCCCTCCTGTCCCTGCTGCCCCTCCTGTCCCTGCTGTCTCTGCTGCCCCTCCTGTCCCTGCTGCCCCTCCTGTCCCTGCTGCCCCTCCTGTCCCTGCTGTCTCTGCTGCCCCTCCTGTCCCTGCTTTCCCTGCTGCCCCTGCTGTCCCTGCTGCCCCTCCTGTCCCTGCTGTCTCTGCTGCCCCTGCTACCCCTGCTGCCCCTCCTGTCCCTGCTGCCCCTCCTGTCCCTCCTGTCCCTGCTGTCCCTGCTGCCCCTGCTGCCCCTCCTGCCCCTGCTGCCAATGCTGTCCCTGCTGCCCCTCCTGCCCCTGCTGTCCCTCCTGTCCCAGCTGTCCCTCCTGCCCCTGCTGCCCCTCCTGCCCCTCCTGTCCCTGTTGCCCCTCCTGCCCCGGTGCAGTCTGTCTGCTGCCTGCACAGCACAGCAGACAAACTGCTAACAGACGCTAACAATCTCCAATATCTTAATAAGCAAAACAGTGAAGTGTTTTCTGGATGGACTGAGATGAGCCACTGGTCAGAGAGAGGCAGATCGATGAAGTGTGTGTGTGTGTGTGTGTGTGTGTGTGTGTGAGAGAGAGAGAGAGAGGCCAGTGTGTTGTGTATTGGGACTTCCCCTTCACAGCAGAGCAGAGATGATATGATGTGAGGAAGACTCTGTTTCATGTTCAGTCACTGTAAAACTGGCTTCTAGCACGTTCCCTTAATAGCCTGCCTCTCACTGTGTGTGTGTGTGTGTGTGTGTGTGTGTGTGTGTGTGTGTGTATGTGTGTATGTGTGTGTGTGTGTGTGTGTGTGTGTGTGCGTGAGGGAAGGTATTTGTAAGAGAGATAGAGCATGTAAGAGAGTGCGTATGTGAGTGTGTGATAGTGTATGTGTGTGTGTATGTGTGAAAAAGAGACAGTATGTGTGTGTGCGAGTGTGTGAGAGAAAGTGTGTGTAACGCAGAGAATGTATGAAACAGTGAAACTTAGAGAGAGAGAGAGAGAGAGAGAGAGAGAGAGTGTGTGTGTGTGTGTGTGTGTGTGTGTGTGTGTGTGTGTGTGTGTCTAACTACTGGGCTGAAGGGTTAATTGCTCTCTGGCTCCCAGATCAATGCTCCAATAACAAGACTACTCCACACACACACACACACACAAACACACACACAGTAACACTAGGCGGATTTCCCAGTAGGCTCCATGCTGTGCTGTGTTTGTGTGAAAGAGAGTGGTTGGTGTGTGTGTGTGAGTGTGTGTGTGTGTTTGTGAGTGTGTGTGTGTGTGTGTGTGTGTGTGTGTGTGTTGCTATGGGGATCATATGAGGTCTCTCAAATTCTCTCTTCTGTTTCTCTCAACAACTAAACTATTTTCCTTCCTCTCTCTCTCTCTCTCTCTCTCTCTCTCTCTACCACATAACAGTTTTTATACTAATATCTGAAGTAGTGATAATGTCTTCATATTAAAATGCTTCACTGTATGTAGCACTGCTGATACCTTTCAGCTGGACCGTCCAAGAATTTAAATGATTCATAATGTATGAAATATCTAATATTTAAATATGTAAATACCTAAAATGTAAAATAGAGAGATTGAGGTTTAATAACAAACTGCTAACAGACGCTAACAATCTCCAATATCTTAATAAGCAAAACAGTGACGTGTTTTCTGGATGGACTGAGATGAGCCACTGGTCAGAGAGAGGCAGATTGATGAAGTGTGTGTGTGTGTGTGTGTGTGTGTGTGTGAGAGAGAGAGAGAGAGAGAGAGAGAGAGAGAGAGAGGCCAGTGTGTTGTGTATTGGGACTTCCCCTTTAAATGACAGGGTCCTATAGGAAAAGTCATTGTGACATATGGGGTAGCAGGCATGTGTGTGTGTGTGTCTGTGTGTGTGTGTGTGTGTGTGTGTGTGTGTGGGTGTGTGTGTGTGTGTGTGTGTGTGTGTGTGTGTGTGTGTGTGCGCGTTTAAGAGGCAATGAGCCAGAACTCTGACCGCGACCAGGTGTGGAAACTGCAGGAGTTCACTGGTCTGCAAGGGGACACACACACACACACACACACACACACACACACCTACACACACACACACACACACACACACCTACACACACACACACACACACACACACACACACACACGCTCCCCTTCATGGTCAAGTTAACAGGCTTTCCAGTGGATCTGCAGCCTCTGGCCAGTTTCCCTCGCTCCATCCATCTTTTCATCATCATCACTCCATCCTCCCTTCCCACAATCCATCTGTCCCTCCATCCTCCTGTTCCCACAACCCCTTTTTTCCATTTTTTATTTTATCATGTTTTTCAAATAATATGCAGTTGTTTTTATGGTAAAGCTTCATGTTGTTGAGAAACACTTCACAGATAAGTTAGGGATGATGTGCAGCAATAAATAATAAGCCCCGAATCAATAATAATAATAATTAACTTTGTTTACGTGGCACCTTTCTTAAACAGAGTTTACAAGCTGCTTTACAGAATAGAAACAGAATACAATAGTACAAACATACAATAGAATGCAAAACAATAGGAAAAATTTAAAGAGAAGCAAAGGCAACAACAACAGATGAATTAAAACTATAGGTAAAGTAAAATAAAAAAAATAAATAGTAATAAAATAGTATAAGAAGGCTAGTCTAACAAAGTTTTTAAAAGAGACTTAAAGGATGAGACTGAATCAAGACGCAGCACAAAATATTGATTTGAAATTATTTTATAACACGCAAAAACAATTTACAAGCTTATTCCAAAAAATAGTTCAGCAGAACTGTAACCATAGAAACATCTGTAGCTAGCATCCATGCTACACTGTAGCAGGACAGTAACCACAGCAATGTAAACCAATCCGGTCAGATTGCCGTTCAGCCTCTAACCAGAAATCAAAAGTTCCCTGCTCTCTGAACAAATTCAAAGTAATATTGTAACAATCTTCATGTTTCTAACTTTGGTTATCTGAGTGTTTGTTGACGTCTTTCTGCCAGACGGTGGCACCAGGTAATTCGATTAGAAATCAACAAAATCAAGCAGACTTGTCGTCTGTGCAGTGATCATTAGATGTGAAACAGCCGTCTGTTATTCTGAAACAAAAGACCTCAGAATTGGCACTGGCCAATCAGAACCGAGTATTCAACAAAGCTGTGTAATAATGTTTATATTATCTTGTCAGTCACAACACACTGCTCCCTTTCCTTTAAGCCTTGATTTATCCAGGGAAAATGGCTGGGCATGACGGACACTCGTTTACATGGTACAGTTTTTCTTTTGATCGGTTTATGAAAAGGTTTAAACTTCCCCTCTGCAACCGACTGAAATTCCAATCCGTTTGGGCCTGTTTGAGGTGTTTATATGGAGCATTTTTATTCTGTTTGGGCTTTTAAACCGATTATAATCGGAATATTAGGCTCCATGTAAACGTGGCTACTGATTGACTGACTAGTTGACTGACTGGTTGACTGACTTAATAACTGACCACTGATTGAAGGGCTGATTTGCTGACTGACTGACTGACTGACTTAATAACTGACCACTTATTGACTGAAGTACTGACTGGTTGACTGCCTGCCTGTCCCTGCAGTAAGACCCATGGTGGCAGTCTGTATTGCAGCGTGGCTCAACAGCTCCCTCTAGTGGAACTTCCAGGTTAACACACAACAAGCTCCACTGACAGAGAGGCAGTTCCTTCTCTTTAATCCTCTCTCTTTTCTCGTATATTGTACATGTGTTATTTTTTCTCTGAAATCACATTGTCACATTAATAAAGGTTTAAGGGCTGCAGAATGCAATATCATGATAATAATAACTCGATATGGGAGAATATGGGAGTGGAGGGTCTGATTCTATTTAAGTGTCAGTTGCACATTATGTGTTGCTGTAGATTTTGGTATATTCAGATCTTTTGTTACAGGTAGAGTGTGTGTGGGTGAGTTTTTGAGTTTTAGTCAGTTCTGTTTTAATGAATTAGTTCTTCTGTTTTAATGTAAGAACATCAAAGAACATTAAAGAACATCAGAAGTCAAAGTCTGCTCTTCTCTCCTCTCAGATATCAACATGGCAGGAGAGCCGAAGCCAAACAGACCCAAAGGCCTGAAGCGATCAGCAGCTTCCCTCTACAGGTACACACTGACTCACTGACTGACTGATCCATCAGTGAATCATTCAAACAATCAATCGGTCACATTTCTAAGAGGAAACACACTAAAGGAGCCTTTCAGGAATCCCCAAAACAACCAGGAGGTCACTGGAAAGTAAGAACAGGAATATATTATGACCACAAATATGTTCTAATATGTTCTTGCAGCGGTGGAAAGTAACTAAGTACATTTACTCGAATACTGTACTTAAGTACAATTTTGAAGTACTATAAAGTACCATTTTATGCTACTTTATACTTCTACTCCACTACATTTCAGAGGGAAATATTGTACTTTTTACTCCACTACATTTATTTGATAACTTAAGTTACTACTTACTTTGCAGATTCAGATTATTAATACAAAATATAATCAACTAATAAATTGTGATGTATTATTATAGATTACTGTAAGCTACCCAGCAGTATATAAAGTAGTGGAAATCAGCCCCACCTTTTCCAGCTGCAACATTAAAGTGATGCTTACACATTAATGCATCAATAATTATAATTCAATAATATAATATATACTGTATTATTCTGAAATGGGCCATTCTGCATAATGAGTACTTTTACTTTTGTTGCTTTAAGTACATTTTGACACTAATACTTTTGTACTTTTACTTAAGTAACATTTTGAAAGCAGGACTTTTACTTGTAACAGAGTATTTTTATGCTGTGGTATTTCTACTTTTGCTTATGTTAAAGATCTGAGTACTTCTTCCACCACTGTGTTCTTGTAGTATAAAGATCAAAGTCCAGGCACTCATGTGGGATTGAGAGTGAAAAGACATTAATGGGAGCGAGCCGAGGCGTTAAAAACACCAAACAACACCCTGAAGAAGGCGCAGGACGATCTGTGTGGGTGTGTTAATGTCTCCTCCCTCGCCGATTAAAGGCTTTCTAACGTTCAAAACCCACCTGAGTGTTCAGGACCTGGAGTTTTAGGAGAACACTTGTGGTTAGAATATTTCCCTCCTTTCTTTCGAGTCCAGTTCCAGTGCAGTTCCAGTCCTCCAAGAGCAGATATGGTTGATTCGGAGAGACGTGAAATGCTCCTGGTGACAGATTGATTGTTTGAGTGATTGATTTATCAGTTGATACGCGGGTTAAACTGATATCTCGGGACAATATTGGGCTTTTATTAAATATCAGATATCAGTCAGTCATGTCGTTCACCTCTGATATGATGGAGGTTCCTCCCTGATCACAGATATTGAAAAACAGGCTGGAAAACCCGACATGACATTTTTTTATTTGCACATTTTATTCATTCGTTACTCGTTTTTTTATAATAATGTTTTCCTTTCTTGTTTAAAATTAATTCTTTATTTAAAGGTAGCGATCTGTCCTAGATTACTATGATTCTACTACAAAATACTAGTTTCTCTACCATTGAATAGTTGTTCTGGGTATTCTGGGTTTCAGTGGAGAGTTTTAATGTCCCATGATGTCTAAATGTTGTTTCACAGGCTTTTCCACATTGACAAGAAAAAAATCCAGGGGAAACACTGAATACTGAATAATTGTTTGGCATGAAATCGGTCAAATTTAAAGACACAAAGGCACAAAATATCAACTATCAGCAGCTTCAGTACAAAAATATTGGTACTGGCCTTGAAAAACCCACGAGGCTCGAACACTAGTGGATACTCTCTCCTTTTTCATACAAAAGGAACAAATGTTGATCGACTCCTCCTCCATGATGAGAGTTTTTTTTTTGCTCCAATCAAAATGAAACCAGTCTCCTAATTACTGACTCTGAGCTATGAGATAAACTTCCTTTACTCTTTTATTTTGAAGATTCTGGTTAGTGCCAGAGAATCAGTATCACAGTATCTGGCAGAACCTTTAAGAAGTTATATAATTGTATTATATCTCCTTCGTACGGAGTGAAAAGGACGAGTCTACGGAGCCCGGGAGTGGCCATCGGGAGAAAAATGATTTATGTCGTGGCCACGATTTACTGTAACGTGCGTACAATATGCAATTCAAGCTCTCGTTTTATTCGTTCCCTCGATTTCCTCTTTACGTGCACAAATTGCCAAAACGTGCCCTTGAAATAGTGATATGGTGCTCTGGATATATAATACATGCGCTCTTCACCAGCTTATAAAGAGTCAGTGCACATATTGGTGATTATGTTTAAATGTGGCCTGTCCTGGGTGTGTTGCAGCACCTGATTGTGTTTACATGGCCTGAAGGTTAAGTGGCTAAATATGTTGCAATATTTGGGGGATTTGCCTATTCAGTGTAAACAGACAATGAATATTAACATACCAAATCCTTACTAGGCCTATCTGCAATACCTAAAAGGTTCCTTTTAAGTTGCATTTTTTCCTAAACTGCACAGTTTAACAAAATCGAGGGAACAAATTGTATCTTGTGTGCACGAATGGACTAAAATTTGCGCACGTTACAGTAAATCATGGACTCCATATAACTTTTTTTCTCTCCCAGTGGATACTCCCGGGTTCCGTACGAGTCCCCAGGAGGAAACAGTTAGCTGTGTGAAGACAGGAGCTGAGCTGCTCCTGTCCTGCCTGCTCTCTCAGTACAGAGGCAGCATCTAAACTGGACAGAGTAAAACACCTTACCCCAGGAGAAGTACTGTTACTTTGCTGATATTTTACTTAATTGGAAGTAAAAGTACTGCTGTAAAAATCTACTTGAGTAAAGGTAAAAAGTGTCTGATTTAAAATGTCCTCAGAGTAAAAGTTCCTGAGTTCCTCTTTAGAACAGAGAACGTTGTCAGCTGTGATCTTTTCCATGTGATTCTAACAGGAGAGAGGACAGAGTTCAGACTGGATTCTTTTCACTGGAAACATTAGAAACGACAAAATAAAGTGCAGAAACAAAGTAAAGTCAGATTCCTCTTCTCACTGTGAATGGATCCACAGTTTGTCAGTTTACAGTTGATCCAGTTTCTGTTGCTGATGGAGAGACACACAATCTGTTCTGTTCTCTTACTAATTTTAAAAAGTACACAAAAAGAAAACTGCTCAATTACAGTAACATGAGTAAATGTAATTAGTTACTTCCAGTCTTGACTGCTTCAAACAGTTTGCATGTTTGGATTTGTGATGAGTTTAGAAATTAATGTGAAGCAACTCGATTATTACAGTCAACCTTCTCCATAAAGATGGATTTAGGTTCAAAGTAAAAAAACAAACTGATTTTTATTCAGTTAACTTCTGTTTGCAGTGATAATGATTTTGAATAGTAATGAGATACAATAGAACAGATTAAAAGAGAATAGAAGAGAATAGAAAAATACAAAGTACAATGTAATATAGAACATTCCATTACAATACATTAAATTTGAGCAGAATAAACAGGAGTGGAATAGCATAAACTAGTCATATTACATTGTTGCAGAAAATTAATTAGTATTGTGGTTTCAATGGAGAGTTTTAGTGTCCTGTGGTCTAAATACTGTTTCAGATCATGTCAGTAGTATTGGTTTCAGTGGAGAGTTTTAGTGTCCCACATTCCACATGCTGGTTCTTTCCACTCTTGAGTAGAATAGATTCTGCAGGAAAGACAATAATGTTGAGAATAAAAGAATTTACATTAAAAAAAAATTGAAAAAAGGCCAAAAGTGTCCCACAGAGCGCTCCAAACCGCTGCATGGGAAACAGATTTGGTTTCATAAATCTTTGATATCTGCACATTCCTGTGGAAACGGGTCATTTTGGTGACTGGATCTTCCTCATCTACAAGGTCTTTAGGCGATATTTCCACAAGGTCTTCATCACTCATCCTCCCTCTCACCACCAACACGTCATTATCCCTGTATCAGGCCTATTTACATTTATTTCACTTTATTTTATTTCCCATATTTCTGATTTATGCATTTTTGCTGTTTGTCAAAAAAAAAAAAAAATCTCTGTCTTTTCTCTTTGTTTTTGTTTTTCTAGCACTTCTCTCTCACTGTCACTCTTACTGCCGTTTTGTGAATCTAGAATTTTAAGCTCATTCTATTGTTGCGCTAGTTGTGTAAGGGCGTTTTCACACCTATGGTTCGTTTGCTCTGGTCTGAATCAGTTGATGAGTTTGTAAACTTGGAGTGTTTTCCCCTTGGTTCGGTTTCTTTTCACACGGAGAACAATCCAAGCGAACCAAAATGCATCACTACAAACCACGTGAGAACGTTATTGGTCAGATGTGTCTGGGGCGGGAGCAGGAAAGTAAATACAGGAAGAAGCTCCTGTGTTCTGGACTAGTGCACATTGCTATGCAACATGGAGCAACGGCAGAGTTGGCATTTGCTCATAACTGTTGTAATTATCTGGGCAATATACCAGGCAAGACTGTACCAGCAGAATGCAGAATGCACTTTGAGGAAACGTCTTGAAAATGCTATACTGGCTAAACCTGCTGTACCTGCTGTACCTGCTGTACCTGCTGTACCTGGCTACAGGAGCCGTTTAGCTCAAACTTGCGGAGTAAATTGAGTACACCTGGTAGTTGGGTCGGATCGAGGTCGGATCACGTTCCCACCACAAACGAACCCGCTCCAGAGTTCATTTGGGACCGGACCGAGACCGCCTCCTCTAAAGGGTCTCGGTGCGATTACTGTGTTCACACCTGCCCAAACGAATCGCACCAAGGGGGAAAACAAACCAGAGTCTGATTTAACCAGACTAAAAACGCCCTAAAAGTCACTTTGCATCTGCTAAATGCCTCAAAAGTAAAATGTGTCCCATTCTCCTCCATGCTGAGTTTTTATGCCATTTTGGCTTCTGTTACCTTTTCTATACTCTATCTTTTGTCTTGTCTTCCTCATGTATATTTTTCTTGTTCTTTTATAAGTGTCTTGTGGTTTCTTTGTCTCACACACAGTTTGTAGTTCTTCTCTCTTTTTTTTACACATTTCATCAGCAAATAAACTAAATGGAAAAAGTGTTTCCATGTGTTGTTGTAAATGCGGTGCATGCGGCCGTGTGTAGAAACAGCATTGCATCACATTTGTTTCTACAGTGACTACGTTGTGCTGTGTTTTTTTTTTTTCTGCCAGTGGCTACGAGTTTGACTACGACTACTACAGAGAAGACTTCTATGACAGGTAAGAGGGTGGAGGGATGGACAGGTGGATCTATGGGTGGATGGGTGGATGGATGGATGGATGGATGGATAAATAGTTCCTTGGTTTTCTATCATAGCATTTGCAACATTCCTCTCCCATTTACTTTCGGTGGAGCTGCATCAGGATTTAATCATGTTCACAAAAAGAAAAAGTTGTTTTGTGATTTTACTGTTTTTAACTCAGAAAAATGCGTCAGTTCACTAAACCCTAAGCTGCAGAAAAGCCCCTGCATGCAATATGATTTGCCACTAAAACCTCCAACGTCACTTCCTATCCTCTAAATCTCTGGGGATGAAGTGGAACAACGCCTGATGCCTGATGACAAGATATTATCTGGTTAATGTGATAAACAAGTAAACATGTCGTCCCCCAAAGATGATTCAGGCACCGCTTGAGCAAATCAGTAGCAAGACGCATCCCTTGAAGTTTTTGTCAAAATCAGACTGGTGTTGCAGCGGTTATGGAATTTCAGTTTGAATTTTTGAATTTTAAACACCTGACACAGCGCCAAAACGCATCAGCCATCCAAGTTTTGTCATCACATTTGAGTTAAAAATGTGGACCTTCAATCATAAACCAATCAGTGTATTATTTTTTAAAGGTGGATCACAGTGCAAAGACGCATCGTCCTTCCAAATTTGGTCAAAATCAAACCGCATATTTAAACAATATCACAACTGTTGCTTTTGTATAAACAAAGCTATTTATCAAGTTATGGTAATTTGAAACACCAGATTGTTATTTTTGTCTTTTATTCGTCTTCACCAGTAAAAACATTTCCCTCAGGATTCAGTAACGCCTTAATTTCTGGGTCCACAATTTCCCAATAATTTCCTAGAACTGTTAGTTTCTTAGGACGTTTCCTAGAAAGAAAGTTCTAATTAAAGGGAAAATAGAGAAAGAGTAGCTGGTAAGTTCCTCCAATTTCTTCTGTTGTTTCCAAGACAGAACCATGAAGTGATGTAGTAGTAGTAAAATTAATTAAGAATTCAACAAATAACTATATTATATAATTATATGAATAATGACTTATGATAATTGATCTCTGCCTATTATTTTTCCAGTGAATAGTTTATAGTTTTTGCAGTTCTGTCCAGGAAACTCTTTTAGAAATGTTCAGTATCTGATCGACTCTCCAGACTGCTGACAGTTTCTACAGAGCTGCTGCTTCACTTCATGCTTCTTTCCAGGAAACTTCCTAAGAAATTAACCGTTCCTTTCTAGGAAATGATTAGGGATTTGTGGACCCAGAAAATAAAGCGTTACCCAGCATTCCACTACATCACAGGAACTGTTTATATTAACAGCTGTAAAGCAGCGTGATACCTATAGTAAAACGTCCCAGTGCTGTTAGACTGTATATCAGTGCTAATGGGATGCCTCTTATCCAATCAAATTACTCAAGCGGAACTAACGAACACGGGAGATGTCATGTATGATGGTCGGACAGGCAGAATTAAGATCAGTTTCATTAGTCCTACATGTGAGCAATCTGCCCAATTTCAACCTGGGGATTATCTATTTATCTATCGATCAAGACTGAACTGTCTGAGATTATAGGAATAGTCCATTTGATGTTTTAGGATAGAGTTTCTCTCTAATCGCCTCCTGATGAATCCAATCTGGGGAACATCTGCTCAAATTGAATCCATGTCCATGTCGACCTCTACAGAGATGCCATGGTGTGGAAACTATTACCACTGTGACGGGTCCAGGTGAAACCCATCGCTGCTGTCAGGTTTAAAAAAAAATAACTTCTCCTACCTGAATCGAAGGTTTTGACGTTGTAACCCATTAAAACACCCACTTAAGTAATTTTATAAAATACACGTGACAGTGGGATCTTAAAAAGCCTACGTGAACAGAACAGAAAGTAGACATGGCCAACTCTGATGAATCGCTGATGATCCCAGATGAAAGAGTGATCTCTCTCTGCATTTACCCCAGAAAAAAAACACACACAGTCCAGCGTCATCTGATGGAATGACATGCAAGAGTTCTGAAGCTTTCACGGTGCAGGGGGTTCGTGTTTCAAAAAACGACAACATGGTCATCACTGTGGGAGAACAGCAATTCTCCCAAAACCTCTTTTGACTCCTGTCACAACGCATTAAGCTTTGTCTGTTTTAAAATAGAAGAGCTTAATGCATGAAAAAAATTTAATAAAAGGGAAACTGTGGTTTCTCTCTGTTGCTGGGAGAGGAGGAGTGGCTGTGGCTATCAATTCTCTGTGTTTTACATTTGCATTATAGTTATTTTGCTGATGCTCTTATTCAGAGGGACTCATACTGAGTGAGCAGACAAAGAGTTCAGTGTCTCGCTCCAGGACGTTTTGACAAGACTCTGTGTTGTTGGACACACACATTCTCACTCATTTTAGGCTAGACGTCAGACAGTGGGACGTCACTATGCACATTCAGCTGGTTGCAGTGCACCAACATGTCTTCAGACGGTAGGCAGAGCAGAGCAGGATGGAAATAAACTGTCTGTGGGGTTTCGATCCGGCGACCTTCTGTCTACAAGCCAGCTACAATCCCTCTCTCTCTCTCTCTCTCTCTGTCTCTATCCATCTGTCAATCCATCCGTCCGCAAAGTGTGAGAGTCAGCCCCTGTGTCAGAGTCAGGGAAACCCCGCTGAGTTTTCCCAGCATGACATCTGTATTAACAGATGTTGAAACATGCTGACCAGCTGGGCGGCAGACCTCAGCGCTGATTTACACCCGTCCCTGTGATCCGGCGGTCAGACCCCCCCCCCCCCCCCCTCCTCCCTTCCCTACTGGCACTTAAGCAACACCGGCTCAGAGCCAGAGTCTTTTTAGCCCCGTAAATGTACAGTGTATTTATATAGAAAATGGTGTATGTGATAACCAGACATTCAGCTGTGCTGCTGTCGGTTGGAAAGCCACACAAGCGCTCACATTTTTATATTTCTTTCTTTCTTTCTTTCTTTCTTTCTTTCTTTCTTTCCGCACTCTGGCTGGCTGATCTGTTTTTTTGGGGTTTTTTTTCAGTTTTGGCAGTTTGCTCATCTTTCCTTTCATCGTTCCTTTGTTCCTTTCTTTCTCAATTTCTTTACTTTCTCTCTTTCTTTCTTCCTTCCTTTCTTTTTCTCTCTCCTGTCCCTGCCTGCATTAATTTTCTTTTTCTTTCGCCTTCCCCCTTCCTACTTCTCTCTACCCCTCTTTTTTCTTTCTTTCTTTCCTTCTTTCCTTCTTCCTTTCTTCCTTTCTTTCTTTCTTTCTTTCCTTTCTCTGCTACTTCATCCTCTCTGCCTCTCCCTGGCAGGCGGTTACAGTTGAGCATTGATATTTCAGGGGGAGAATTATTATGTTTCTCTTCTTGTCATTCTTTTCTTCTGGACATCAAAACCAGCAGGGCTTACATCATCTGAGCAGAAGAAAGAGTTTATTAAAGTGTGTAAATCTGGAGATTATAGATGTTGTTTGTGCTGGTTATTGAAGAAACACATTTTTTAAAATGAAAACAGTTGCTGGCTGCCAGACATGGTGGAACAGAAGCTGTGCAGTGGAGTGCAGAGCGTACAGGCGGAGGTCAGTTCAAACTATGCGATTAAATCGCCATATTACACACTGTAATGAAATATTTGTTTCTTATATGCATCTATATCCATTTGAGGTACATGGACATCTTTAGGTAGAAGGGTTAAATCAGTGGTTTTCAATCCTGGGCTCTTTCTTGATATGCTTGTGCGATTCTCATGCGTTCTTATGTCCTCTGTGACGCAATTTACATAATATCTAACTGCCGAAGCACCAAAAAAAAAAACAAGAACGCGAGGGCGGAGGATGGAGGATGGAGGATGGAGGACGGAGGATGGATAAAGATCCCAGAAGTTTACTTGCCAGCTGCGGATGAGAGCGAGAACGAATGGAAAGCCCCAAGATTCATTGTCTCTATCGTCTGTCATCGACAGAACAGAGTCAGAAACAGGTGGGAAAATGAACAGCTGTGTCTTCATTAATCACATACGTGATGTGATTAACAGTCCATCTCAAACTGTCAGGAAGCTTCTCTGTTCACTTTCATGAGAAATTTGTTCTCTCCAAGACGACTTGGGAAGAACTTTCTCCACAAGGACACAAGCATTGATTTGGCCTTCTTGGATTTGATAATCAGCCTGGTAACACAGCTGCTTTTCTATCCCACCAGGTAGTTAATGGTAGATTTACACTCCAAGAGGTCTAAGGTCCAAGAGGTCTAATGTCTAAGGTCTTTTTTCTGCTCAGATGGTCACAAAGCTGACAGGTCAGAGGTTTGATCCTCGCTACTGCCAAAGTGTCCGGACAGCCAGGTACTTTAACCCAGTGGATCTCAGTCCTGCTCCTCGGGACCCAGAGCGCTGGGTCCATTTTTAGGCTGGTTATTGAGGACACAAGCAAAAAAAAGAAACTTGGGCATTTACATTTGCCTTCAACTCCGACGACGGCAGTTCAATTCCTGAGTCGTGGCTATGAGTGAAGTTTACATTTTTAGCGAATGTAATCTATCAAACCATGGCCAAAGCCTTACTCTTACCTTAACCAAAGTTGTTTTACTCGTGTCGGTGTGTCCAATTCATGCTATTTGCCACGTAATCCAATTAGTGGTGGAGAAACGCAATGTTCACATAATTCAAGATAACGACAGAAGATAAAGCACCGGGCCATCTGGACACAATGGATGTCCAAGGATCAAACCTGTGACCTTTCAGTCATGTGAGCGTCTCTAACCATTTGAGCAGAAATAAGAGCTTTTTAAAACGAAAAAGTGTAACATTTTACATGTAACATCAATATATCATTGTCAAATTAATTGTGATACCTTGGTATAATTACGGTTGAACCCGTCATCTTTGGCGACCCCTTGGCGGCCGGACCCACATGATGGGACTCCATCTCATTCGGGTGTATCGAATGAAAATAGAATATTCTGACATTTTAACGGCTAGCCTGCAATTTTGAATGTTTCCTTATTTGGACAGAAAAAAAAAAACTAGAAAAACTCAGCACAGTGAATTATTACTTAAAATCACGCTTTAAATCTCTAAACCGTTATTCTTTGCAGGAATGACTCAACATAAGAACCTTTTTATTGCAAAGGATTTCAAGCTTTTGAATCGCTGGAGGGAAAAACGTCTGAAAGTGAAATATTGGTTTAAATCCACAATAGTTGAAGTTTCATCGACAGAAGGCTGTAAATTCCTTGCTAGCACATCTTAGAACTGAATTTCCACGCTAATGATACGCAGTCTTTTGAATCTAACACAACTATTTGTTCTCATAAAGACGAGAACACAGAGCAGCCTCGTGTTTTTTTTTAGTCCAGATGATTATTTATCGCGGCATCTTTTTCAAGTCTGCTGTCTATGGAGAATGGGAATCTGCGCCTGCATGGACGATGCTGCTCCTCCAGATGTGGCTCGCCTTCTGCTTTCTCCTCCTTGAAAAATGAGAACTAATGAGTTGGCGTTTGCCCTCTGAGTGACGCCATCAGAGTCAAACACACGGTCAGGTACAGCCAAGCGGTGTGAAGGACTGAAGATGAAGAGAAGATTGCACAGCCTTTTTTTTATGGGAACTTGCCTTCTTCAAGTTGCTACAGCCTGTCTGTGTTGTAGGTGATGCATGAAGGCCAGTGTCTGCCAGATGTGTTTTTGATCTGGTTTGTGTGTGTGTGTGTGTGTGTGTATGTGTGTGTGTGTGTGTGTCGGAGCAGGCGGACATGGTGTCTAGTGGTGCGGGAACCAGACTGGAACCTGACCAGAGCCGGACTGAACCGGTCCGTTCTTTTTTTTACGATTTCGGTCCGTTTGTGTGTAAATAAACTATTTTGCCTTGTGGATGTATCTGTACAAAATAAAGACATAGAAAATCAGTATATATACATGATCTCTTTATTTCCTGCACTAAAAATCCTGATTCCTGATTTCCTGATGGAAACCTTTCCTTAAGCATGGCCACCTTTTTCAGCTGCATCATTAACTCAAAGATGCCAACATTTTTATTCGACCAAATAGTTTACTGCAATAACATACATACAGAAAAATAAAGGTGCAAACTGGAACCAAAACTGGTTCTTTGCAGTGATGCCATAGAAGAACCATTTTTGGTTCTAGTTCGCACCTTTATTTTTCTGTGTGTACATAACCACAACACCAGATTTGCCGGTAACGGTCATATTGTGGCACCCAGCCTAAGGACTAACTTGTTGAAAAAAACTGTCATTTACAGAGCCATAACAAACTGGAATAATTTACCTTTTAATATCTGCCTAATAAAAAATAAATCATCCTTAAAAATATTACGCAGAGGCATTTATTGGTATGCAGATGACTAGAATAGTAGGAGGTATAACTCTGTACCAGTTTTGTTTGTATTCGTGGGTTGTATAATTCTCATTCTTTTTAAATATTATCTATATATTGATTTTTAATTAGTATTCTACATAAATGTACGTTCAGTGTTGACTGGCTTTGAATTGTATATCAGTGTAAGCTTGCATTTTTTTATATTAATGTATATTGATGTAATTTAGTGTATATTAATGTAATTTAATGTTTATCATGTAATGTGTTATGTATAGTATGTCAGGTGTGGATCCCAGGAAGATTAGCTGATTGCCATGGCATCAGCTAATGGGGATCCTTTAAATAAACAAATAAACAAACGAATGAATGAATGATAATTGGTTGTATTTGCCTTCCTTGTTTTTCTCTGGGTTCGATGGCTCTAGTTTGTTATCTTTTATCAGCTCTGTGCCTATTAATGAATATATGAAGAAACCTTTTTATTGTGGCAGGAGTTCAGTTTCCAGACTGAAGCCAAGGGAGACCAATTAAAATATTTAAACTAAACCTACATTCTGGATAATGCATGAGGCACCCATAACTTAACCCTTACAATAAGGGTACATTGATTAAGGGTTAGTAAATGCTTAATAAGCATTAATAACCCTTAATTAACAGTTAACTAATGTGCCTGGTAATCATTTACTAATGGTGTTCATGTTAACTAAGGTATTAATTTATACATTATTTAATCGTTTATAAAGATGACTATTAAATAATGTATAAATTAATACCTTAGTTAACATGAACACCATTAGTAAATGATCACCATGATTACCTTATTGTAAAGTGTTACCCCCTTTATACTCCCCTTCTAACAGCAGTAACTGTTAGAAACTGAGAAACTGAGGAAAAATGACCTCAAAGTTTATCTTCTGTCCCCACAAAAGTATTACAGATAAAGGAGTAGATGACACAACATTTAGTAACATTTATGGATATGATTTACATTGACTTCCTAAAACCTATAGACCCGGTGCCGTGCCAGAGTTTGAATACCCTAAAAATTGTTGCCCTGTCTGTGTGTCCTGGTTTTGTCCTCGGAAGGACAAAGACACAAGAAAGTTATCGTGGGGGAAAACCGCTTTATAAACAATAAGTAAACTAATTTATATCCTGACTTCCTTCCTTGAAATAACGGACGCTGGTGGTTTGAGATAATAAGATCACAAACAAGAGTGTTGTGCGTTCATTATGAGGTGAAAAAGTTATTATAACGTTTTACGGTAACACTTTACAATAAGGGTACATTAATTAAGGGTTAGTTAATGCTTAATAAGCATTAACTAACCCTTAGTTAGTCATCTTTCTAAACTATTAAATAAGGTATAAATTAACATGAACACCATTAGTAAATTATTTCCAGACACATTAGTTAACTGTTAATTAATTAATGTACCCTTATTGTAAAGTGTTACCCGTTTTACTGTTTAAAAAGCCAGCAATAGGAAACACATTGTAGGTGATACAAAAGTTGGCGCAACACCAGACCTCAGTTTTTATAGGTGGAGTGTGAATAAACACATCTGTCCCCACATAACATTCCTGAAGCGTTCCTCAGCAGCAGTCTATTCCTTGGCCATCAAAGCATGAGTGTAGACGCATATTTTCTCGATCGAATCACGGTCAAATCAGCAAATATATATACGGAGGAAAACCTGTTTGCTGTTACACTAATCGGCGGAAAGGAAAATGGCCGCCAACAGCCGATCCGTGCCATTTCTGCGATTCTGGAAAACGTTCAGGGAGACGAACTGAACACGAAGAACGGAGACGGTGATTCTGTAGACAAATCTGAACAAATTGTGTGGATTTTACCTGGACTGGAGACTGAGATTAACAAGCATGTGTGTGTGTGTGTGTGTGTGTGTGTGTGTGTGTGTGTGTGTGTGTGTGTGTGTGTGTGTGTGTGTGATGACCTGTTCATCATCCTTTATCTGTGAAGAACTTGAAGCAATTACAACTATGTGTTCTCATAAGGAATGTGAAGATGAACTCACTCACTCTCTCTCTCTCTCTCTCTCTCCCTCTCTCTCTCTTCCCCACCGTCCCTCTCTTCACCTCTCCCATCGCTCCCCCCTTTATTTTCTCCTCCCCTCTCTCTCCCTCCTCTCTTCCTCTCTTTCTCATCCTTTTCCTCTCCCTCCTTCATTCTGTCTTTCTCTTCTCCTTTCTCCTTCCCTTCTCGCTTTCTGTCCTCCGCTGTCTCCTCCCTCCTTCCTCTCTTCACCTCTCCCTAACTCCTCCCTTCATTCCTCCTCGTTCTCTCGATGGCTTCCTCCCTCTCCCCTCTTTCAACACTCTCCTCTTTTTTATCTCCTCTCTTTCTTTCCTCTCGTCTCCTCCCTTTACCTCTCCCCTTCCCTCTTTCGTCCCTCCCTCTCTCTCTTCTCCCTCTATTCATCTCTCCTTCCCTTCCTCTATCCCTCCTTCCCTTCCCATCTTTTCCTTCTTTCCTTACCTCTCCCAAATCCTCCCTTAATTTCTCCTCCTTCTCTCTTCTCCCTCCCTCTATCTCCCTCCTCTTTTTCCTCCCCTCTCCTTCCATCCTCTCTCCTCCTCCCTCCCTCTCTCCCTCCCTCCTCTCATCTTCTCTCCTCCTTTTCAACCCTCTCTTCTTCCCCTTCTTTTTTCTTTATCACCCCTTTCTTCCCTCTCTCCTTCTCTTGTTCCCTTCCCCCCTCTCTCTCCCTCTTCCTCCCTCTCTCCTCCTCTTCTCTCTCTCCACCTCTCTCCCTCCTCCTCTCCCGCTCTCTTAATTCAACTCAATTCAGTTCAATTCAATGATCTTTATTAGCATGACATATAAACTGTATGTGTTGCTAAAGAATTTAAATTAAGGTACATCAAAACAAGGAACAATAATAATCTCCCTCTCTCTCTCCTCTCCTCTCTCCTACTCTCCTCTCTCCCCTCCTCTCCTCTCCTCCTCTCTCCTCCTCCTCTTCTCTCTCTCCTCTCTCCTCCTCTCTCTTCTCCTCTCCCTCTCTCTCTTCTTCTCTCCCCTCTCCTCTCCTCTCTCTCTCCTCTCTCCCCACCTTTCCTCTCCTCTCTCCCCTCCTCTTCTCCCCTCTCTCTCCTCCTCTCCTCTCCTTTCTCCTCCTCTCCTCTCTCCCTTCCTCTCCTCTCCTCTTCTCTCTCTCTCCTCTCTCCCCTCCTCTCCTCTTCTGTCCCTCTCCTCTACTCTCCCTCCCTCTCTCTCATCTTCTCTTTCCTCTTCTCTGTCTCTCCTCTCCTCTTCTCTCCTCTCTCCCCTCCTCTCCTCTTCTCTCTCTCTCCTCTCCTCCTCTTCTCTCCCCTCCTCTCCTCTCCTCCTCTCGGTCTCTCCCCCACTCCCTCCCTCCCTCCCTCCTCAGGTTGTTTGAGTATCGTGGCAGGGTGTCCCCGGTCCCTCGGGTGCTCCCGGTGAAGCGCCCTCGGGTGGCGGTGCCTCTGGTGCGCCGGGTCAAATCTCTGCCGGTCAAACTGCTGGCGCGCAACGCTTCTGTCCTTCCCACCAGCAACGGCAACAAACAGAGACGTAAGTTCCACCTTTCTATCTATCTATCTATCTGTCTGTCTGTCTGTCTGTCCATCTGTCTATCTATCTATCTCTCTCTATCTCTCTCTTCCATCTCTCTCCTTTTCAATCATGATGTTGTTTTTCTTTCTCTTTCACTTTTTGGTTTTGATTTGCATTCTGACGCGAACCTCCTATCTATCTATCTATCTATCTATCTATCTATCTATCTATCTATCTATCTATCTATCTATCTATCTATCTATCCATCCATCCATCCATCCATCCATCCATCCATCCATCCATCCATCTATCTATCTATTAGATAGTTCTTTCAAAGGCTAAATACATAAATAATTCAATATTTTTATACATTTCTCTCACTGTATTTGGCATCAACTTACATTCTGCCCCAAACATCCCCTCTATCTATCTATGCTGTTTTCTCTCTCTTCCTCCCTTATCTCTCTCTCTCTTTGTCTCTTTGTCTGTCTAAGTTTTGTTTTATGCGTCATTGAGAGGTTCATTCATCATCCACAGCTCTTGTCATCATTTTATCCATAGTGTTTCCCTCCTCCAACACTCGTGTCAGCTGGTGTTGAGTCAGTGTGATGCGGGCGCTCAGCTGAACCTTTCCTCCCCCGCTGCTCTTCGTTTCTCTGAGTCAGCCTCACAACATACTTTTCATTTCAACTTTTGGATTGCGTTCCTCTGCGCTCATCAGATTTACATTTCAAATTATTTTCAACTTTGGACTAATGTATTTACTTATTTTAATATTTTGGAAAAAGGCAGAGGTCCCACCTGTCAAATTATGGCTGGAAGAAATAGTAAAACTTTCTCACCTGGAGAGAATACGGTTCTCACTATTAAACAAACTAAAACAGTTCAACAGCATCTGGCGTCCCCTTCTCCAATACATTGATAACTCAAACTGATCAGTTGTACAATATTGACGGCCCGCTTTGGTGTGACAAGATGTAAAGTCCCGGGAAGGTGGGAGGGGGGTGGGTTAAGGGGATAGTTGTATAAATGTCTTTGTTTTTGTTTTGTTTTTTTCTTTTCTCTTCTTTTCTCTTTGTTTGTTTGTTCTGTCTCTAACTCTAAAGCGAGGACAAATCTGTAATACTGAATGTATTTTACGATTGCTTCCTCAATAAAAAAGATTTAAAAACAAATTATTTTCAACAACCGCAAATATCACCACAATATCAAAACAGAATGCACACTAGCTTTTGATATTTTTTCCCCATTCAGTTTTGGATGCCCATAATAAACGGCTGACAGTGTAGTTTGTGTGAAACAGTCGTCTCATGTGTACAGAGGAGAAGTTGGGCTCAGTTTGAAGAAAAATTGGATTTCAAAGGTGCTACGTAATTTTAACACCAATAAACTGTTACTACTACATTCAAATGAATGGGAAGTAAAAATCTGAACGCTACAAACTCATCCAGCTGCATCTGATCTTGGTGAGTAAATTATATTCTGGTTTTCATGGCGGTCAAGAGCCAAATAACCCCCATGTTAAAACTAAGTGGAGTATTGATTTAAGTGTGATCCTACAGGTGAGTTCATTACCTTTGCGTTTCTCAAAGCAGCACCAGAGCAGGAGTGTGTCCACTTCAGCTGAGTGTCTCTAACAGAAACCTTCGTCCGTACAGAACCACACTCATCACTCCACCTGCCCAAAAGGGTCTGGCTGCAGACCTCCACTGTCAGGCCAAGGAGTCAGGCCAGCTCCACGCTCAGGTCTCTTCTTCTCTCATTCTAATGACGCGGCCCAACGTTCTTCTTCATCGTCAGTTATTTTAATTGCTCTTTACCTCCGCTGTCAGGACAGTGCCACTACTAATTTTAATGGCTCAATCCGACGTTGTTGTAGGTCGGTTAATCAGTGTTTTTGTTTGAAATTATGTGTCTAATGGGCTGTTTTTGCATTTTTTTTTGTACGTGTGAATAATTAAGCGTATGCATGAATGAATGAAAAAAAAATTATGAAAACATCAGCTAGAAATGGAGGGGAAGGATGAGATATCTCCTGCAACTTCTATTGTTCTGATATTTCATCTCTCCCAGTCAGCACTATCCCCAAATCATAAGACAGTCATGAAATAGCCTACGTTGTCCCCTTAAACATTTTGCTAAATCATTCATTAGGAAGATTTCACCACTCACAACCGTGTTTTTTTGTGGCAGCCTTGCGGGGCTTTTATTTTGAAAAGAAAATGCCCCTCGGCGACAAGCCTGGAAATGTGGCAATTTTCACGGAAATTCAGCTTGAGAGGGAACTGGGAGTTCAAAATAACTGAGGAAGAAGAAGAGAGCTGAGCGTGGAGCGGGCCTGACAGCGGAGCTCTGCAGCCAGACCCCCCTCCACCTGCCAGCCGGGCACTGAGGCTCACACTCAGCCCACAGCCTCTCAGCCAATCATGTCCCGCCTCACCTTCACAACACTGTTATGGTGAATTAAAGATTTTCCCCAGAGATTTTTCCTTTTCCAAGTAAGCGTGGAGCTCCTCCACTTTTTTCTCTTCCATGATTGATTTTTTCTTTTCCTATTTTGATCTACTGTCGTCAAGTTTTATCAGCGCGCACGTGTGTGTGTGTGTGTGTGTGTGTGTGTGTGTGTGTGTGTGTGTGTGTGTGTGCAAAATGTGGCTGCCAAGGGACAAATTCCTCTCACCCAGTTTGGTCTGAACTCAGATTGCTCCTGAAATGGAGACTTGTCTGTTGACAGAACTAATAGAGATGTATGAGGGAGAGAGAGAGAGAGAGAGAGAGAGAGAGAGAGAGAGAGAGAGAGGGAGGGAGGGAGAGAGAGAGAGAGAGAGGGAGGGAGGGAGGGAGAGAGAGAGAGAGAGAGAGGGAGGGAGGGAGAGAGAGAGCGAGAGAGGGAGAGAGAGAGAGAGGGAGAGAGAGAGAGAGAGAGAGAGAGAGAGAGAGATAGAGAGAGAGAGAGCCAGAGCTTGGTGGGTGATGCAATTTCCAATCTATCCCTGACACATGACACATCTGTTGTGTCACTTTGGAGGTGAATGGGCCTCTGTCACTATTTATGCCTTTTGGAATACCAAATCTTGGCACGATGTCTTTCCTCATGAAAGCAGTTTACCACCGTAGCGGCATCTTCCTTCCTAGTGGGGAAAGCTTCTACCCATTTGGAAAACCTATCCACACATACTAAAAGGTATTTGAAACCCTGAACTGGTGGCATGTGTGAGAAATCTATTTGCATATTTAGAAACGGACCTGATGGAGGTGGCAAGTGTTTGTGTTTTAGTGTCTCTTTACCCCTTTTATTCTGTAGACAGATCATACACCTTGATACTACAGACTGAGTTGCTGCTGTTATTCCTGGTGCAAACCATTGAGACTGAAGCATATGATTCATCCCCCCTTTTCCTACATGTGTGGGTCCATGGGCAACGCGGGCCAACACATGGAGGAGTGAACGAGGACACATAACCCTATCATCAGGGTGGAGCCACAAGCTAGACTCCTTGTTTAAACCACAACCTTTCCTAATCCATAACTCCTTCTCTTTTTCATCAGCACTGGATTGGGCACCAGCTACATCATTTAAAGAAGGGATGGGCATCAGGGGAGGAGTAGTCTTGTTTAGTGCGACTTGTTTAGTGGCAGCGTCCGCCGCCGCATTGCCCTTTGAAACTGGATCAGAGGCACCTGTGTGAGCCTCACATTTTACAATCGCTAACTGGGCTGGCAGCAAAATCGCGTCGCAGATTATGAATCAACGTTCCGTGTTGTATTGGTTTCCCCAATGAAGTTACAAACCCTCTCATTTTCCATAACATGCTAAAGTCATGGGCCACTCCAAAAGCGTACCTAGAGTCAGTGTATATCGCTGCAGATTTACCTTTAGCCAATTTACACGCCCGTGCTAGAGCAAAACCTCAGCTACCTGTGCAGACGTACCTGCAGGTAACCCCTGAGCTTCTAGAACGTTGAAATCATCAACAATGGGGTCTGGATGCAGATCCATCAGTATAGAGAATCAAATCACAATTGTCAATTGGGGTTTGTAACAAATCAGGACGCAGTGAAATGCATGTATCAACAACGTGAGCGCAATCATGTGTCAGCATATCATCAGAACCCTCAACCATGGGTACAAACGTGGCTGGGTTCAGAGGTGGGGCCCGTTTGACTGTAATGTTGGAGCTGGCCAGTATCACGGTTTCATAACCCGAGCGGCGCGTGGCAGACATATGTTGAGTGGCAGATGTGGTGAGAAGGTAAACTACTGCATGTGGAGTAAATACAATGCAATCGTGAGCCAAAACAATCACTGAGGACTTTTCAATCATCAAAGCTACTGCTGCAATAGACCTAAGACAAGACAGCAACCCCGCAGCCACAGGACAGAGTTTAACTGAGTAGTATGCTACCGGTCTGTAGTTTGTGCCATGTTTCTGAGTGAGAATCCCTGTAGCAAACCCATCTCGTTCATGAACATGTAGATGGATAGGCAGTTTGTAGTCTGGCAGTCCCAGAGCTGGAGCAGCGACAAGTGCCTGTTTCAAAACATTAAAGCAGTGTTTCTCAACGGGGGCGGTACCGCCCCCCAGGGGGCGTTCAGAGAACATCGGGGGGCGCTGGAAGCAATATTTTTTTAAAGGGGAGCGTTGAGGTGTTCTTGGGGGGCGTTTGTTTAAGGCGAGTTTACACCAAAGATTCACGACGATACAAGTTGAAACTTGCAACTACTTGCAAAAGAATGTGGTCTGCAACATTCTAAAACCTGCCAGTTTACACCAATGAGACTAGACGAGACGGTGTATCCAGAGCCGGGCGGCCCTATACGCTCACTACGCAAGTTGCGTAGGGCCCCGCAAATTACGCAAGGGCCCCGCCTCCACCTCGTGTCAAAGCGTGTGTCAATGTTTACAACTTCCATGAGAGGATGAAGTGGAACTATCCTTCTGGTCACAAAAAGAGGAAAAAAACCACCATGAGAGTGAATTACGGGAACAGCAATCAGGTAAACTTGTGTTCTCTCCTCTCTAAGTTTGATGTCAGCAAATAACAGTAACGTTAAGTTGATGTGCTAGCTTGCAGTGCATCTCTCTCTAGTCTGTCTTGCTAACCTAGCTGGGCAGTGCATCTCTCTCTAAAGGCATCAGTCATCTCAGGAGACCACTGGATTCTGTCTGGCTGGTCTTTCTGTGTTGCTGCGCGAAGAATGGAGTCGAAATGACTGTAATCATGAATCCAATGTCTGCAGTAATTTGTCATTCCCAGAAATGACAACATACTTGTCTTAGTGTCAGGGGGTGGGAGTGAACATAGAACCTTCAACCTTTCAGGAGACAGCAGCCTCTGTCCCTGGCTCAACACATGTCCCAGATATGAAAGAGTGGGTAAACAAAACTGCAACTTGGCTAGCGAAGCCCGATGACCTTTCTCTGCAAGACAGTTCAAGAGCATGACAGAATCAGTTTCACAAGCCTCTTTGATGGGAGAGGCTATCAGCAGATCGTCCGCATACTGCAACAACACACTTCCTCCAGGGAGCTGGAGATGTTCCACATCACGCCTGACAGCGGCCGCAGGACTCTCAGTGTAACCCTGGGGGAGCCTTGTCCAGGTGTATTGTTTGTTTTGAAACAAATATTGGCTTTCTGGATACAACGGAATAAAAAAGAAAGCAGAGCATAGGTCCACCACAGTGTAAAATTTGGAATCCACCGGCAAGGAAGTCAAAATGGTGTTAGTATCTGCCACTATTGGTGTCATGGGAATGACCACATCATTTACCTATTTCAAATCTTGCACAAATCTCCAAACATCTGGTCTGCCAGGCTTTGGAATTGGGGGGAATTGGGTGTTACATGGACTTACAGTCTCTACAAGGACCCCCTATGCCAACAAAGAGTCTATTACAGGTTTGATTCCTTGCACAGCTTTGTGAGGTAAATTATATTGTTTCTGACACGGCATTTGAACACCGGCGCGCAACGTAACTTTATGAGGTGGCGCCGATTTCAAGAAACCCACATGATTGCCGTGTTTGGCCCACAATTCTTCAGGGACTTTTGAAAGTGCCAATTGAGGTTTAAAACGAGGTGATGATACTGGTGACACATGAAGAAGTTCCGAATTTAAGTCTGACTGGGGAGGTAATGTAAGCTTGTAACAGTGTTGACCCAATGAATAAAGTGCCCCAAACTCCATCTGGGTGCCAGTGAGTTCTTGTAAACGTTTGACCTTTGGTCCCAACTCCTGGGGCTCATGGTGGGGAGAAACTGCAATTGGAACACAGGGAACAGAATCAGGCATGTAACATAATGTGTGTAGCTCTGCAGACAGAGTGTTGTGCAATGCTGTTTCGAATTGGGCTGCATGGTCAGCTGGTACACAGCTTGAGCTATGCAGGGCAGTGCACTGGAAGTCAGAGAACTGCTTCATTCCTGTTACCTGCGCCCCCAATTCAGGAGAGTACTATGAAATTGCCAGAACCTTCTTCAAATCTGGAAGGCTTTGCAACACATCTGATTTCAATTGCCAGTAGTACATTTCAGATTTGTTAGTCAACATCTGCATAGCTTGTAACATTTTATCCTCTGGCAAGTCCATATACAATCCATTGGGAGTGCAATAAATCACAGCATTGAGTTCACACAAAGCCACGGTGGATTGCGACAAGGGTTCACCTAAAGGTACACCAGATATCCCTACAGTTGCCATCTGTCCTGTCCCCGGAATACACACATTTTCTCTCTGTTTTACAGTAGAAATTGTAGCTCCACTATCTACCAGCATACTAACTCTTTTACCTGATATTTGTACTGCTAATGTAGGATCTTCTTGTGGGGAGTTTGACTATTTGATTCTGACTGCCTGATTCACGCAGGTGGTGCTGATCTCTCCATGGCCCCCCCAGTATTGAGCCTGAACAGGAGCTTGAACAGGAGCTGGAGGAGGCGGGGGAGGTGGCAATGCTGGCAGTGACTGAAACTGCTGTTGCTGTCAATTTTAAGACCTTCAGTCCCACGCCCAGTGCCCAATCTTACCACACACTCTGCACTTGTCTCTTTTCCTATTCTGATGGAAAGGTCTGTTCTGTGTGTATTGGGGGTACTGTGTGTTCTGATAATTACCTCCGCCAAGGAGGTTATGTTTTCGGTGCTGTTTGTTTGTTTGTTTGTTTGTTTGTTTGTTTGTTTGTCTGTCTGTTTGTCTGTTAGCAGGATTACGGAAAAACTACTGGCCCGATTTTCATGAAACTTTGTGGAAGAGTGTGGCATGGGCCAAGGAAGAACCCATTAAATTTTGGAGTGGATCCGGATCCGACTCACGACCAAGCAATAATAGCATGAACCTTGGCGGAGGTCTGCGCTCTCCGAGTGCCTTTCTGGTTCTGTGTGTTTTGATTATCAGGAGCCCATGGTTGCTGAACCATGTTCTGTAGTACCCCAGGTTTGCTTCCTCTGTTGAAAATGCCATCCCTACACATGTTGGTAATTGATGTTATTATCGTGTTGAATTCTTGTTCTTACACATCGAATGGGACAATTTGTAAGCGGTTGCTACTTCGGGACGCAAACAGTTCATCAGTGTTTGGATTTAAGCAATATTACACTCGAGGGTGAGCTTTACCGTCATTATTGGCACGACAGTGATGCGGTCACAACCGAGGCGCTTGCGCCAAGGTCTGTAAGCATCACTGAAGTATAAGTATAAATAAAAAACTTTTTGCTAGCATTATCTCCGTTTCCCTGGAAATACATGGGGTCTGACTAATAACTGGAAAACAATCAGTCACGTCAGTAGACGCAAGTAGGCCAGCCAACTTGAGCTGCTTTCTAGAGATCGTGGGATTTCCCAAACTGAATAAATACCACACATATAAACACAAAACTGCCTTGCTAGCTCAATCTTGTTGTAACTAAGATAAAAAATAATTTTTCCATGGACAGATTTAGCTACTATGTCCGCAAACTTCACATGTAACATCAAGTAACATCAAGGCTGAACAGAGTTATATTTAAATATATTGTATAATAATATATGGCGGAGTAATATTTTTAGTGATGAGCACGGCTAGGTGTGCTGTCATGCTGATTTGATCATGTTCTAAATGTCTAGTTGACCAATCAGATTGCTTGGTCGGAACTACCTGTTGTATAATGCTAATTGGTGATGTTCCATTAGGCCTACACCCGCACTGTTTTCCCACACCGTCCCGAATCTCTGCAGAAATTCTATGGTATTCCTGTTTTCCCTGTATGCATGCTGTGACCTTGCTAAAATCCCCAATATTCCTAGCACTGTTTTTTTTAAAGAAGCTAGGCATTGCCCTTCCATCCAGTCTGCCCTGGTGAGGTTACCTCCATCCAACACTTGCACCCAATCCCCATCACCTGTTCCATGAGGAAAAACAAAATTTCCCTGGACAGCTCTCCATTCTAGTTTGTAAGCCAATGACAACAGTTGACGTACATCAGGAATCAAAGCATTGTAGAGGTCGGCTACCTGAGACAACCAACCATGAAACACTGTTGGCCTAGTCAGTGGATTTGGAGCATCACTTAGCATTCGCCGTACCTCCATTGGAGTCCATGGTTTCAGAATTGGAGTTTCTCCTACCATTAATTTAGGAGCTAGCACTACAGGCACTTCCTCATGTTTTTGTTGTGTGCGTGGTTGTGTGGGTGGTGATTCTGAGGTTGCTTCGGTCATTTTCTTAGAAATGTGTTGTTTCTTAACCTTACGTCTTTTGATGTCTTTGATTTTCTGGGGCTGACCTTCTGTGTCAGACTTACTCTGTCTGGATGTAGTTGCTCTTCTAAGATCGGTATCTGACCTGTATTGGAGACCTGATCTATGTGTTCGGATCTGGGCGTCTTCACATTCTTCGTCTGTCTCAGAATCAGTGTCAGTATCAAATTGTTGCTGTTGTGCACGCCAATTGATGCGTGTTGTGCGGCTAGGCCCTGCCACTCTGATGCTAGGCATGTTTAATGGACTCTGTTGCTCCGCCTGAGCTCCGCCTCCAGCAATGTCCTCAGCTGCTCTGTTTTCCCTGTTATCACTTGGACTCTGTCTGTCTGCCTGAGCTGACCTTCGCTGATTGTTCTGCCTCACAGCCTCAGTGCATGCTAGTACGTCTAAAAGTTCATCAGACACTGGTGTCTCTTCGCATTTCGCATTTCCTGGGAAACAGATTGACACTGTTCATTTCTACTGTTGGCTTCTCTGAGAACCGGTCACAATTTATTCCATCATTTCGCAAAAGGCTCTCAGGGGTTGCTTTATTCTGTTTCTGCGCCCAAATACGCAATATTACAGAAGCCTGTTTACCCGGATTTTCTGGATATTTGTCTTGTACCCTAGTAACCTCTGCATTTCTCACCCTGAGAGCAGACACAAGAGAAAACAGTTCCTCTGGTGTCATGTTGTGAATAATTTTGTCAATCATTTCAATCAATTCTGGCCCAATAGTCTTACTATCTTCCTTTTCATTTTTTGACCTCTACTGTTTGTTTCCCTTTTTCCACATCAGAAACTTTCAGAGTTGTGTTAGGCTTTGAGATGGGATGCTTATTTGCTATTTTCCTCCATCCTTCAAGACATGCTTGGACATAATCATAGTCCCAACCCAACTGTTTTGTCTGAGCTATCACAGTTGCTTCCACAAAGTCTAGGTTTTCTGGGGCAAAAGATCCTCCAATTGGCCACAAGCCTTGTGTGCATTTGGTCAAATCATTTGTGAATGGGATCACACAATTCTGTCCCAATTCTTTGCTTACAATATCTGCTGGCGACCCTGGTGGGATAACAACAATTTGTGCTTTTCTGTGGCTCCTCAGAATATCTTTTGCCCTCCATTTCTCAGCCTTTGGCAATTCCAACTGCAAATCCTGCCGACAACGCCAGTTTGTTGAAGAAATGTTCTGGAGTCAGAGGTTCGTCTTACTTGAATATATATATTTATGTTATCTCTTAAGTTAGAGCTTCCACAGACATCTCGGAGACATCCAGGAGCCACTCTGACAACAAGACCATTCTACATTCTCTTGTAGCTCTTGTAGCCAATCCATTTACCAAGTGTGCCAAACTGAATGCACGTTCTCTGCATTACACTCAGTTTGTAATTTTATAACACACTTTTTGCAAAACTGTAAACACAACTAACTGCTTTACACTCAGTTTGCAATTCACAGTAATACTGTAACACACTTCTAGCAACACTGTAAACTTATGGCCAGACCCACAAAGAAGGCGATATTTAGCCTAATTTTTTTCTGTTCTTTTTTTTCTAGCACAAATGTTTTTGTTTTCTTCTACTGCGCTTTTGTTGTTTGAGGAGTGTTACTGTAGAACATTTTGAGAAAAAAAAAATATACTTTTTCCCCTTTTTGTATTGATAGTGTGTTATGTTCGGAATACACATCCATATTTTACACATTTGGATACCTGTGTGTATGTGTGTTTACTACATGTATGACAAAACTTTATTGCAAACTGCTATGCCCTGCACACAGAAAAAGCAAAAGCCACAAGTGTTTTTCATTTATACTATCAGTGCGTAGTTGGTGCTTCGTGTGCTTATTCAAATGATGGTTTGTGTGAACTGTATTGACGCAAAAACACAATTTTTTAAAAGAGTTTGAAGAGTTTTGTAAGAATTGTTTGCTTTTGCAAGAGATGTATAATGTTTTGCTGGGTTGGTGTAAGGTTTTGTGGTTAGTGTGTAGAGTTTTGCAAAAACAGCATATAGTTTCAAAGATAGTGCCAAAGCAATCAGAAAAAACTGTAATACATATGTTGAATTTTCTTCCACACATGGTGAAGGCAGAAAGAGAGAGAGAGGGAGTGGGTGGGAGAAAAAATGAACAAGAGAGGAGAGATGGAAGAGAGAGAGAGAGAGAAAGAGAGAGAGGAGGATCGAAGAGGGACAGAAAAAGGGTTGTTGAAAAAAAGAGAAGAGAGGAGGGAGGAGAGAAAAAGAGGGGAGAGAAAGAGAGAGAAATGAAGCAAGTGAGCGAGAAAGCGAGTGAGAGGAAAGAGAGAAGGGGGAGAGAGAGCAGAAAAACGAAAGATATAAAGGGAAAGATAGAGAAAGAGAGTGATGAAGTTAAAGAAGGGAAGAGAGAGAGAGGGAGAGAGAGAAAGAGACACACACACACACATATACATACACATACACACACACACACACACAGAAGTATGGTAGTAATTCATTGTATTGAAATAATAGCCAGATGGTTTGCATGGCTCCAGTTGTTTTCTAATACACTCATTCACATCCTCTGTTTATCCTCCTTCATCCCCCACTCTCTCTCTCTCTCTCTCTCTCTCTCTCTCTCTCTCTCTCTCTCTCTCTCTCTCTCTGTTGTCTCTCTCTCCCTCTCTCTCTCTCTCTCTGTCTACCTCGCTCTTCCATCTCTCTCCTTTTCAATCATGTCATTTTTCTCTCTCTTTCACGTTTTGGCTTCGACTTGCATTCTGACGCGAACCTCCCATCCATCCATCTTTATTTCTCTCCTCCCTCTTTCTCTCCCTCTATTCTGTGTATGTCACATTTTTCTCTCCTTTTCAATCATGTCAGTTTTTTCCCATTCATTTTCTTTCACATGTTTTTGTCTCAATCCTGTTTGGTGTTGACTTGCATTCTGACCCTAACCTCTCTCTCTCTCTCTCTCTCTCTCTCTCACTCTCTTTCTGTCTCTCTCTGTCTCTCGTTCTCTCTGTCTGTCTGTCTGTCTCTCTCTCTCTCTTTCTGTCTCTGTCTCTCTTTCTTTCTATCTCTCTCTCTCTCTCTGTCTCTCGTTCTCTCTGTCTGTCTCTCTCTCTGTCTCTGTCTCTCTCAGAATTCTATGAATTTGCCCTTTTTACTTTATTCTTTTTCACCTTTCACTTCTTTCATTTATTGTTCACATTTTTATTTATTGCTTGCAGTTTTACAGTAATACATCATACAGTTTTTTGTGATTGCTTACACACTTGTTGCGGAATTTGGCTCATTGTGTCAAAACTCTACACACAGGCCAAATAAGACACAACATCTCACTTCTATGTCAAAATGAAACTCTGCAATCAAAACCTAACAATGCTTTTTCAAAATGGCATTTTTGCAACAAAGTGATACACACATGCACAATCTGAATTACTCTTTCAAAGTCAAAGTCAAAGTCAAAGGGTTTATTGTCATATGCACAGTTAAAAACAAGTTTCCCCGTACAATGAAATTCTTCCTTTGCCTTCCGCTCTGAATGCCATTTATCAAGAAACACAAGGTATAAAACAGATAAGAGATAAGATAGTAATATATAATAATAATAATAATAATGATAATAAATATCCATAGAACACTATGTACAATATACAGAGTAATATTAAGTGACGAAATGTCTGTGCAAAAGTCCTGTGCAAAATGTCTGTATGCAGACAGTGGGCAAATGTCTGTGGGTGCGCAGTGTGGAGTGTGTATGTGTGTGTGTGTGTGTGTGTGTGTATGGTGTATGTATGGTTTTCAAAAGCAGCAACAACACACTGATGTACTTTATACAAAACACTGCTGTCTTTAGTACTTTGTATAACTTTTTAATTCATACAGGCTTCTGTGAAAGACTGTTCCAGAACAGTACATCTACTCAAATTTCAGTGAACACAAAAATAGAAAGGCTTCAGAAAAAAATATATACAGCTTATTTTTTTGCCATTGCAGGTTTTTACAACAACAAAAAAACACAAAAAAAAGTATAATTACAGTGCCGTAATCAATACAATATGTTACTGTAAACTCATGGAAACAAAAATAATTACAGTAAAATGACAGTGCAATGGTAAAACAAAAAATAGTATTGTAAGAGATCGTAAGGGATGGGGTGGATGGTTTATGGATCCCGCCTTCTGTTAGGGTCTGGCCACATCACAAGCAATGTCATCCCTGAGTAGGATATCGACAACCCTTTTTATATCCCTCTTCGATCCTCCTCTCTCTCTTTCTCTCTCTCTCTCTCTCTTTCACTCTCTCTCTCTTTCTCTTCCATCTCTCCTCTCTTGTTCATTTTTTCTCCCACCCACTCCCTCTCTCTCTCTTTCTGCCTTCACCATGTGTGGAAGGAAATTCAACATATGTATTACAGTTTTGTCTGATTGCTTAGGCACTGTCTTTGAAACTATAGGCTGTTTTTGCAAAACTCTACACACGAACCACAAAACCTTACACCAACCCAGCAAAACATTATACATCTTTTGCAAAAGCAAACAATTCTTACAAAACTCTTCAAACTCTTTTAAAAAATTCAATACAGTACACACAAACCATCATTTGAATAAGCACACGAAGCACCAACTACGCACTAAATGAAAAACACTTGTGGCTTTTGCTTTTTCTGTGTGCAGGGCAGAGCCGTTTGCAATAAAGTTTTGTCAAACATGTAGTAAACACACATACACACAGGTATCCAAATGTGTAAAGTATGGATGTGTATTCCGAACATAACACACTATCAATACAAATAAGGGGATAAAGTTATTTATTTTTTTCCTCAAAATGTTCTACAGTAACACTCCTCAAACTACAA
The DNA here is from genome assembly GCF_046629955.1 of Centroberyx affinis. NCBI lineage: Eukaryota > Metazoa > Chordata > Actinopteri > Beryciformes > Berycidae > Centroberyx > Centroberyx affinis. The sequence continues at coordinate 7,311 of NW_027283411.1, read as the reverse complement.
AAGCGCAGTAGAAGAAAACAAAAACATTTGTGCTAGAAAAAAAAAGGACAGAAAAAAATTAGGCTAAATCTCGCCTTCTTTGTGGGTCTGGCCATAAGACTTCATCCACATCACATGCGATGTTGTATTGAGCTAGGCAGCGTGGAAAGTATCGCCTGGAGTGCCGTATCCAGGCCTGGCAGGACCCCTGATCCATGTCTCCACAAGCCTGCTCCACTGCCTGTAGAAGGGCTACCACACACCTTCCAACGCCATGCAGAGAGGAATTCTTCAATAGGATTCAAGAACGGAGAGTATGGGGGGAGATTGAGTGCGATGAAAAGTGGGTGACCTGCGAACCAGTCCCGGACCAGAGCAGCCCGGTGGAAACTAACATTATCCCAGATGACAACAAACCTGGGCTGCTCTGGTCCATCCTGTACAACTGCATTATGTAGTGTATCCAGAAGTGTGATTATGTGTGCAGTATTGTAGGGACCTGTAGGGTGGCATGGTGATGGAGAACTCCTTGCAGACTACTGTAATGGCGGCACACAAGGTGATATTTCCCCCGCGCTGCCCAGGGACATTCACCACAGCTCTTTGTCCTGTAATATTTCGACCCCCGACGCCTGGTTTTAGCTAGACTGAATCCAGCTTCATCAGTGAAAATGAACCTGTGAGGCTGTGCGGCTGCATCAAAGTCCAGGACTCTCTGTAACAGAAAATGTATACACTGTACCGTGAATGTGGTGTAACTCAAAACACACAGGACTACAATGCCTACATTTTCACACAAGGGTGGGGGTGGGGGTGGGGGTTGGATTGGGTCAGACACATTCAGTCAAAACTACAAGCTACAGGCAAGGCAGGTGCCCCCACAGTCAACCTTTTGGTGCCTTTGTTTAAGGCATGGTTACAAAAGTTAAGGTTTTGATGCTTTTGTCTAAGCATTCACTTTCAGTGTGTAAGCAATCGGCAAAAACTGTAATTGTTTATTTTTCCTTTGTGTTGTTTTCTGTCCTAAAACAATCTGTTCCTCAGAGACTGGAAGTTGTAGATCAATCAAATTTAGTGGCTGAGTTTCAAATCCCCACGCTGCTCAAACAACTAAACTACCACAGATCGGCCTGATGGTGGCGCTATAACAAGCAACTTTATGTTTTGGCCGATAACTCCTGAACCGTAAGGTGTAGAATCTTTTATTTATTTATTTTTTCTCAGATTCCTTGGTTCAAGTTGAATCCATCGCACATACTTGTTTTGGTTTTTGAAAATCCAAACTGTTAGTGAGACATCATTCCTAATTCCTAAACGCTTGATGCTACAGCAACTGAACTTATTGAAACATATTTAGGACGGAGCCCAGAGTTTTAGACCACAGTTGGTTGCACTCCATAGCGCCGACTTCAGGCAAACCGTGCAACAGAAATTAATTTTTTGAAATTGTTTCAACTGCCTGCATCGTTTTAGTGTCACAGAATCTTGATACTTGTAACCATTTGGCCGTTTGGACACAAAAGAATTTGATGGCGAAGACACACAAACAGGAAGGGAGGCAGGTTTCCTAAAGACTTAAAGGATCAGTTCATTGATTTTGTCTCTATATATAATTCCCCTCTTCCTCCTGTAGCTGTTGGACCCACAGACAGTCTTGTCTCCAGTCAGCTGTCAGTTGAAGCAGCGAGCTCCGCAGCCTCCTGCTGCAACAAAGAGACCAAACTGTTTGTCAGAATTGTCTGCTGTTTGTAGGAGAAGCAGCAACGTCTTTTTGCTGCAAGGTGGAGCCAGTTAACTTGATCAGATCGACCAAAGGCCGGACTTCTTGACTGTGGAGCGATTATTAGATGTGGAACAGCAGTTTGTTATTTAGACATCAGATTGGCCAATCAGAGCTGAATATCCAACAAAGCTGTGTGAGAATGGAATGATTCCTGAGGGGAAACTGGGTCTTTGCAGCAGCAAATTGTAACAGGATGCAGCAAAGAAAAAGAGAATAGAAATAACAATAGAGCAGATGAGCAGCATTAACCCCGACACAGCTGGCAACTGCAGCGGATCCGTCAAATAACAACCGCTTGGCAAAAAGAGGGTAAAATCTGTCATACGCTTCATACGCCCTGTCTGCCTGTTCCCCCAGCATGTACTGTCAACAACAATAACTTAATCAGACCTACTATTCATTCACTTCCTCTGTTAAAATGTGTCTTTTAAATGTCAGGTCTCTGTCTAACAAGTCTTTTATTTGTCAAGATTTTATCATGTCACATAACATAGAATTTTTTATGATCACCGAGTCCTGGCTAAGCCTGGAGGACAATGTTCCTCTCATCGAAACCTCTCCCCCTAATTTCTCTTATTTTAACCTGCCTAGACCAGCGAGGAGGGGTGGTGGGCTTGCTGTCTTTTATAAGAATTATCATAAATGTTCTCCCATCTCTTTTGGAAATGTTTTGAAGTTTTTCGTTTTTTTAATGAACAGCAAGGACCCAGTACTTGTTTGTGTTTTAATTTATAGGCCCCAAAACAGAACTGTGGTTTTATTGCTGAATTTTCTGGACTCCTGTCTCTCATCACCCAGCGCTTTGATAACATTATTTTACTTGGAGATTTCAACATCCATGTTTGCTGCCCCTCCCACTCTCTCTCTGCTGATTTTATGAGTCTTATTGAGTCGTTTGATTTTACACAGTTTGTGAATGGGGCCAGTCACTGTAAGGGCCACACACTTGATTTAGTGCTTTCGCTGGGTCTAGCTCTCCATAACTTGGAATTAATTGATGTATGTGTGTCTGACCACAAAGCTGTGGTTTTTAATGCTCCTCTTCCCCGTCCTATCCTTAAGTCCCCTGTTCCGATTAGATCCCGTGTTTTTAACTCTGAGTCTGCTAGTACTTTTTGTGATGCCTTTGTAGCCTCTTGTCATCCTTGTCCCTCTGAGCAGCATTTTAACACTGATGACATGATCAACAATTTTAACAGTAAACGCCTGTCTATCCTGGACTCCATCGCACCCTTCAAAATTAGAATGCCTAAACATAACGCACAGCCGTGGCTCAGTGAACATACCCGATCCATCAAGAGACAGTGCAGAAGAGCGGAACGCAAATGGAAGGCGAATAAATTGCATGCTTCTCTCATTTGTTTAAAGCAACTCATGGTGAAATATCAGCAGGCTGTTAAAAACGCTAAATTTAGTTATTACTCCGACATCATCACCAATAACAGTAACAACTCCAGGACCCTGTTTAAGGTGATTAATTCAGTTATTTCCCCCCCCCCTCCTATTCTCCATATAGAACCATCCCCTGAAAAATGTGAAGAATTTCTGCAATTCTTCCTTAACAAAGTAGAGAATATTCGGCCCCAGATCACACCAACCCCCCTTGATGTTTTAATTCCACCCAACATTCCAGATTCACTTAGTCAGTTTGAACCCACTACTCTATCAGCTCTCACCAAAACCATATCTCAAATGAAATCCTCGTCCGGCCAATTAGACACTATTCCCACATCTCTCCTAAAGGAGGTACTTGAAACAGTTGGTCCCACCATCCTCTCCATTATAAATAACTCCATAGTCTCTGGTTTCGTTCCCTCCTCATTTAAACATGCCTTAGTCCAGCCCCTTCTAAAGAAACCCGGTCTTGATCCCCATCTTCCCATTAACTACAGACCCATTTCAAAATTATCTTTTTTATCCAAAGTTTTGGAAAAATTGATCTCCTCACAGCTCCTTGCCCACTTGAACAACAATAGCTTATTCGAAAAGTTCCAGTCAGGCTTTAGAGCCCTCCACAGTACTGAGACTGCCCTGATTAAGGTTACCAACGACCTACTCATGACTATGGATGCTGGTGACTCTTCGATCCTGGTCCTTCTTGATTTAAGCGCAGCGTTTGACACGGTGGACCACACCATACTGTTAAATCGCTTAGAATCTTGGGTAGGTCTTGGCGGCACCGCTCTCCAACTGCTGCGTTCCTACCTCTCAGATAGAACCCTCTCCGTTGTTGTTGGTAATGCCTCCTCCTCGTCTGCCCAGCTCACTTGTGGTGTTCCGCAAGGGTCTATCCTTGGCCCTTTATTATTTTCAATTTATATGCTCCCCCTAGGTCATGTCATCCATAAGCATAACATCCAATTCCACTGTTATGCAGACGACACGCAGCTTTATGTCCCACTCAAAACCTCCAACTCCAGTTGTCTAGCTTCCCTTAAGGCCTGCCTAGCTGATATACACTGTTGGATGTCCCAGAACTTCCTTCAACTAAACACAGATAAATTAGAGATTCTCCTGTTCGGCCCTCTCAGTTCCAGATCCCATATACAAGACAGTCTTGGCTCTCTGTCAGCTAATGTGAAACCGGTTGCAAAAAACCTGGGTGTTTTATTTGACTCCGATCTTTGCTTTGATGCCCAAGTAAAGAGGGTTGTTCAATTTTGCTTCCTGCACCTGAGAAACATTTCTAAAATAAGATCCTTTTTATCTAGTCAAGATCTCAATAGAGTTGTTAATGCCCTCGTCTCTTCTCGTTTAGACTACTGCAACGCCCTTTACTCCTGTCTCAGCCAAAGCTCACTACATCGCCTGCAGTTGGTGCAGAATGCGGCTGCTAGACTTATTACTGGTACAAGAAGATTTGAACACATCACTCCGGTTTTAGCTGAACTTCACTGGCTGCCTGTCAAATTTAGAATTGATTTTAAGATTTTATTGTTAACTTTTAAAGCTCTTCATGGCCTGGCACCTAGCTACATCACTGAGCTCTTAATCCCATATGTGCCAGGTCGTAACCTGAGGTCCTCTGATATGGCTCTACTGGTTGTACCTAAGTCTAGGTTGGTGACCAAGGGTGACCGGGCCTTTGCTATCCAAGCCCCCAGACTCTGGAACAGCCTGCCTGAGGATCTCAGGTTAGCTAGCTCAGTAACTACTTTTAAATCTCTTTTAAAAACCCATTTTTATAAAAAGGCTTTTTTAATCTCTTAAGGCAGCAGCTTGGTGCATTTGTAGTTACAATCTACATACAATTCCAGTTCTTTGATGCTTGTTGCTTGTGTATAATTGTTTATAATTGTTTTCTCTTATTGTTTTAGTTCCACGGGTTATTGGTGTTGTGTATTTGCATTATGTTGTTTTAATGTTTTTTAATCGCATTTTATCTGTATTTTATTCTATTTTTTTACTTGTACAAGCACCTTGTAACCTTGTTAAGAAAGGTGCTATACAAATAAAGATTATTATTATTATTATTATTATGTAACCTCTTAAAGGTCCAGGAGGGACATTTCCGCACAGCTTGTAAATGTCCAGGTGATTAAATTCTGAAATGTAAAACATCTGTCCGAATTATATGAATGAAAGTATGAAAAGGTATGGACTATCTCTCTCTCTCTCTCTCTCTCTCTCTCTCTCTCTCTCTCTCTCTCTCTCTCTCTCTTTCTCTCCCTCCCTCTCCTTGCAGGCTATTAAATGAGAGCTGAGTCAGATTAACATTCACACTAATCTCTCTCTCTCTCTGTCTGTCTCTCTCTCTCCCTCTCTCTCTCTCTCTCTCTCTCTCTCTCTCTCTCTCTCTCTCTCTCTCTCTCTCTCTCTCTCTCTCTTCCAGCAGTGAAAGGTACAGAGCTTCAGGCGATCAAGTCGGAGTTGACTCAGATTAAAGCCAACATCGAGGCCTTACTGGGAAGACTGGAGCAGATCACAGAAGACACACACATCACCGCCACAGGTTTTCACACACACACACACACACACACACACACACACACACACACACGCACAAGTTGAGAAGTTCAGAACTCAGTGAGCAAAGAGGTAACAGTCTCAGTTAGATCAAGCAGACTTAAACTGCATTTTTTAAATCATGTTGTCTGCAGTAGATGCCACAGGTTTTCACTTTTCTACTATTTAAAAAAAAAATGCGCTAAAAAGAAAAATAACAGTAACAACAGACTAGTTCCCACACAGCATGACCTCACACACCGCAGACAGAAAACAACACGCATACAAAGCAAAATGCAACCAAAGTCACGTAAAACCATGTTGTTTGGTTTCTGCACTGAAAAGTCTAATTACAGTAAAAACAATAGAAAACAACATGCAGAGAGAGGCGGAGGAATGTTTGTGACATCTGCTGTGTGGCTGTCTGCTGTGGTTTGGAGCGTCGGGACAGACAGACGGGTCCCTGTTCCCTGACCACAGCTTCACTGCTGCTGATGCACAGACTGAGCTCACGTCTCACCTCAGTGGGGGAGAAAGCAGTACAAGTTCTGTTACTATTACTTTTGACTTATGCCGGGCTCAGATTACAGGAGTTTTTCGACGATTTATCCCCGATTCGCCGCTCCCGACAATCGAAGGAGAAATCTGGATCTGAGTCTTGGTCGAAACCGAAGTTCGGCGCAGAAGATCTGGTGATGTGAGCTGAGTACAGATCAGATCTGAACCCTCCCGAACCGTTAGAAGACGCATCGGAGCCGCCCCGACAAGTTCTAACCTGTTTGATATTTGCGAGTATCTGCATGGCAACGTCACGTCATTATGCCTTTCGACATTGGACAATACAACTTTAACATCCCGGCCGGGACAGCTGACAGTGTTGCCTACCAACGGTAAACCATTTAGCACTTTTAGCACTAGGCTAGCGATAGCGTACCAAACGTATACGTTATATTAAAACTGACGGTTTCTCACCTCCGGTCCTCCGGAGCGGACAGCCCGCTTTATATCTGTCTCTCCAAACATTTCCTCATCCAAACTCGTCTGGCCTTTCACTTTTCTTTGGCAAACTACTGAACACACCAAAGCAGCTGTTCCGCCTCCATGTCTGTAAACATCTGCCTCCTGCCTCTCCATGGTCACGTGAGTTGTCGCGTACAGAAGCTCCGTCAGGCAAGATAATCTTAATAATATCTTGTAGTGTGTGATGCGCCGTCATGTTCTGAACTTGTAGTGTGAGCTTGTTTGCGATATGAGAGCAGAAAATTGGTTAAGTTTCTCCTTATGTACGTGATGCAACCCGATATCAAAATCGGTAAGGATTTTAAAACTCCTGTAATCTGAGCCCAGCTTTAAGTAGAAGTAAAAGTATTGGTGTAAAAATCTACTTCAGTAAAACTAAAAAGTGTCTCATTTCCTCAGAGTGAGTGAGTTCCTCTTTAAAATAGAGAATTTAGAATAAAAAAATTTGAAATTATAAAATAAAAATAAAGTCAGATTCCTCTTCTCACTGTGAATGGATCCACAGTTTGTCAGTTTACATTGATCCAGTTTCTGTTGCTGATGGAGAGACACACAATCTGTTCTGTGATGGATGGATTTAAAAT